>NW_028135093.1:0-123585 GCF_964662115.1 Mustela nivalis
TATTCCATTTTGTAAGAAGGTTACCATTTAAAATATGTTAATTTTCTCATTGTGTCTTCCCCTCTCATTGCTTTATTTTGAATAAAACATTTCACAATAAACATAACTGATGCTTTCCTTTTGATGGTCCCTCTGTTGGGCATATTGTATATGAGCCATGAGAATTAGTTTTACAACATTTATTCATGTTTGTTGATATGTTTTATCATAACTAATTTTCCCTCCCTTATCTAGATTCCCCAGCTTTCAGGCAGGTGGACACTTAATAAACCATACCCAAGGGATGTATCAAGTACTTCTTAGACATTCTCTCAGACCCTTGAGGTCTCATTTTGCCTAGGGATTTGCAATAGGTTCGGCCAGAGGCACCACTGTGACAACTGATGTCCATGGTCTATCTCCTGCTAAGCTCAAGAGGTCACTGGTTTCCAAGTTTATCTATACAATTAATGCACTCCATCAAGTTCTTTTTTTTTTTAATATTAACAAACTTATTTTAAAGTTTATATGGAGAGGCAAAGACTCACAATAGTCAACATAGTGTTGAAGGAGAACAAAGACTGAGGACTGACTTCAAAGTTTACCATAACGATGGGGTGCCTGGTTGGCTCAGTGGGTTAAGTTTCTGCCTTTGGCTCAGGTCATGATCCCAGGGGCCTAGGATCAAGTCCCGTATTGGGCTCTCTGCTCAGCAGGGAGCCTGCTTCTCCTCATTTCTCTCTCTGTCTGTCTCTCTGCCTATTTGTTTTCTCTCTCTCTGTCAAATAAATAAATAAAATCTTTAAAAAAAGTATACCATAACGATCATTGGAAGCAAGATATTGTAATACCACAGAAAGACTAGATTAAAGGAACAGAATATATATTATCAATTATATTTTATATTTAATATAAAAGCAAATCAATACAAGAGAGCAAAATACAACCTTTTAAACAAATGGTTCTGGAGTAATGGTGAAGCTAAATGTAAAAATATAAAATAAAAATAAAATAAATAATAAAATAAAATAAATCCAGGCAGATATCATACACTCTTCACAAAAATTAACTCAGATTAAATTATAAACCTAAACATGAAACATGTAGAAGGTAATATAGAAGAAAATTTAAATGACCTTGGTTTTGGAAATAACTTTAGCTACAAAAGCACAAGCACTGAATTTAAAAATGTCTACTCTGTGAAACAAGGCCAAGAGAATGAAAAGGCAAAGCACAGACTGTGAGAAAAAATTTGCAAAATACACATCTGGCAAAGGACAGTTAATCAAAAAGACACAAAGACCCCTTAAAACTCAACAATCGTGGAAAAACCTGATTAAAAATGAGCCAAAGACCTTAGCAGATACCTCACAAAAGAAAATATTACAGATGGCAAATAAGCATATAAAAAGATGCTTCACATCATATGTCATCAGGAAAATGCAAATTAAAACAAAAAAGAGACACCAGTACATACCCAGAATCCAGAACACTGACAACAGAACACGAAATGTTGGTGAGGATGTGGAGCAACAGGAATGTTCTTCCATGTCTATTGAGAATAAAGAATGGAAAACAACTTGGCAGTTTCTTACAAAACTAAACATATTCTTGCCAGATGATTCAGCAGTAGCAGTTCTTGGTATTTATCCAAAGAAGATGAAACCTATACCCACAAAGATGTCTATAGCAGTTTTATTCATTACTGACAAAAGCTTGGAAGCAACCAAGATATCCTTTCATAGGTGAAAGTTCAAATAAAGGGTAGTACATGCAAACAATGGAATCTTATTTAATGCTAGAGAAATGAATTACCAAGCCATGAAAAGATATGGATATAAATATTTAATAAATATTTGATTTTAGGCTTCTACCAGTCTATCAATAGTATTAGTATATTTTAACAGTGAATGCTCAGCATTCACGAATTTACCTAATAAAATATTTGGGGTTCAATATTTGAAATACTTCAACCTCTATGATTATATTCCTAATAATTTTGAATTGGGGTAAATAAACCTTAATTTTTTGTAACTTGTTTCTTATTGCAAAAGAGCTCAATGAAATTTTAGAAAATAAAAATTTACAAAAAAAAAAAGTTTAGTTTACTATTGCCAAATAATTTAAAACTTTACCTTATATTCAAATACATATATTTTTCTAAATGGATTTATAGGCTACTAAAACCAAAAACTTTTAGTTATACTAGATTTCATATCATGCCATCAATGCCAGAAAGCCATCTGGCGATGACTTGTCTTAAATAGAGTTAAGATGGGTGTTATTACAATGCAAGATGGAAACAAAGATAGTATAACAATTGAGTGTTACATAACTTTTCTGTTTTGATCAAGTTACTAATCTACAAAAGGCTTTTATCGGTGACACACTTGGGAATTTAACAAAACTTTTAAACTAGCATGTGCGACTCATTCCTAGAAAACAACACAATCAATAACACTTTCTTTAGATGAAATCATGACTATTTCTCCATTTGAATAAAAAAGGGAGCAACCCCAATAAGTTTATTGAACATGAAAAGTTGAAATGCTATAATGCTCCTAAGGAATTAAATGGTCCAGTCATGAATTACAAAAAAAGGATATAAATTACCAAAGTGATTGTATAATTGGAATGTACAACTGCCCATTATCGTTCAATAGTGTAGGCTTGTACAAGAACTCTATAAAAGAACTCCACTTCTAAACCGTGGAAAATATGTTCCCTTTCCCCCTATATACAACTATTAAGCCATTCATTTAGCTTTTAAAATATCCACTTAATACAGGCTTTTTACTCATTTGCACAAATACCCAGGAAGTGAAGGAGGGTGTTATACAAATATTAAAGGAAAAGATTGCTCTAGGCAGAGCAAGTAAGTATATAGACTTTGTGTGAACAGCTGGTCTGTTACTTTTGAGGAAAAACAAGGAGGCCAATCAGGAGTTCATAGTGGTGGAGAGAGGAAGAACGTATTGATGTATGACCCTCTAGTACATTGAAACGTCTTCAGTTTTTATTTAATATGAAAGGGGAATATACCAAAAGACTTTCAACAGCAGAATAAAATCATCTGACTTGATTTTTAGGTTAAGTTGCTGTACCAAAATAAATTTGCAGGGAGAAAGGAGTGCAGTATGTGTGGAAGTGGGGTTATCCATCAAGTCAATAATTCAGGAACATATGATGGTGTTTTTAGCATACTGGGTGGTAATAGAAGTGGTGAGGTATGGTTTTTATTTTGTATCTATTTTGATGGTGAATATTCTGGTGAACAGGATGGGGTATGTGCAGGACAGACAATATCAACATTTATTTTACCTGCACAAACAGAAGGGTGGAGTCTTCATTCCCTGATATGGAGAGAATTCTGAGTTCAAATGTTCTTTCTGATTAAATGGCATAGGGATGATGAGGATTTAGTCAGACAGTGAAAGAGAGCAGTAAGCATAGTGTTAAGCGGTAAGACATTATAATACATTTGAACATCAAAAAAAGTTGTGTTGGATCACCCGTTTATGTGAGTAAATAAATAAATAAAGCTTCCTGGGGTTCTGATAGAGGTAAAGAAGACTACTATATGATCCAAAGGGGCACGTGCACCAAATGTTGATAGCAGCAATATCCACAATAGCCAAACTATGGAAAGAACCTAGATGCCCATCAACAAATGAATGGTATATATTTCAAATTCAAGTCAGAGATGAAAGAAACATCTGGACTCTGTCCTCAGGTACAGGCAGTATTCTGAACTGAGGCTAGAACCAGAGACCATTCTAATGAAAGGCCTCCACAGGTGGGCTCCGACTCAGTTTCCTGTATGTATATTCATTCATGAAATCGCTCTGCGGGTCAACATGCAGAACAAAACCATTTAATAAAAGTGACAATGAGGAGAGGAAAGGGAGGCCAGAAGGCTTGTGAATGTGGAGAGAGGAGGAGCCAGGGGAGGAGGGGGGAGGGGGGGCGGAAAAACTGAGAATCCCTCCCTGTGCTCCTTGCTGCCAGGGAGGTCTGAGGGACTAGTTTCTACCTGGGATCCCAAGTCCAGTACAAAAGTGGCGGGGCCACAGCTCGGGATGAGGGAAGGGGGTCCTCGGCACACGCGCGTGAAGATGCCAAACGAAGGGGGCTATTGCGCTCGCTGCGGGGGGCACCTCGCCTGGCTCCATCCCCGGCCCGACCCCGTGGGGACCCGGGTGTGGCGCGTCGTCCGGGGTGGTCCCGCTGCCCCGGGGGTCGCGGGAGGCTGGGTCCCGACACCCCCGCGAGCTCGCGGCCCGCGCTTTCTGCTCCAGGTGAGGGCGCAGCGCGGTGTCACTTTACCTGCTCGCAGAGGGTCGTCCTGAGAAGCCATGGGGCAGGGCGGGGCAGCGGGCCGTGGGAGCGGGACAGTGCGGCCTCAGGAGCTGGGCTGGAGCGCGGGAGTGCGGGTGTCCTGCAGTGCGGACTGGGCTGCAGCAGAGCACAGCGGAGCTGCGCCCCTCCTCCGCCAGCTCCTCCACCTCCTCTCAGACTCTCCGCTGCGTCCTCCTCCGCGAGCTCACTCCCGGATTCTGCAATTAGCAAAGCCCCTTCTCCGGACCGCCCACACCCTCGCCCACCTCCCCCTCCGTCCTGAGGCGCGGGCCAGGGGCACGGGCACCGGGAAAGCCCGGGGGGCTTGCGAGGGTGGCCAGCGCCAGCGCTGAGCGGCCTCCTAGCCTGGCTCCCCGAGCGGGTGTCCACCTGCTGCCTGGCTGCAAAAAGATCATCAGCCCTAAACCCCGGCTGCACTCTCGGGTCACTTCGCTGGCTTCCTGATTGTGCCCAAAGCCGGGAACCAGCTTCCCCAGCACAGGCCTGAGCTGAGATGCTTGCCCGCGATCTGTTTAAGCAGTCTCCTCCTCTCCAGGCAGGGTCCGCCATTGCATGATGGCATCCACGAATCACTTAGACCTGGATGTTTTGGTTTTTTGTTTCTTTTTTGGTTATTGGTTATTACATGACCTCCATGGTAGGGGATCCACAAAGGGAGTGAAAAGAGGACGCCTGATGCATACGCATATGGCCATTCTAGAAAAAGAGCTTGAGGTTCTCTGGGAAGCGCGGCATTGGTCCTTGCACTATGGTTTTGCTGCATCAAATAGTTCCTTCCTCTTCAAATATAAATATATAAATATATTGATCAAGTCACTCGCATGTCTTAGGAGAATGTCATACCTTTAGTAGCAAACTTGAAATCTTGGACATTGGTTTTGATTTTTGTTTTGGTTTGATTTGGTTCGGTTTTTGTAATTTTAAAAATCCCTCCAGCCCTTGGCTCTGTCTGACCTGAGTGCTTTCTGCTGTTTCTGCAACAAAACTGTCAGGGCAGCGAAAACTCTCATTGTATACAGTGGCGCCCCCTTCTGAACACTTTGTTAATAAAAAGCTTTTTTTTTTTTTTGGCTATTGTAAATGTGAAACAACAATGAGGTATTTCAAAGAGGTGAACCACACCCTTTCTCTAAGGGTGGGGTAAGGGTTACTCAAAAAGGAACTTGACAAGGCTTTTAAAGATACCGACAATCATTATAACATAACGTGACTGATTGTTACCGTGCTCTTAACTGGGCAAAGACTTGTTGGCTTCCAAGAAAGACGAACATAGTTGAGATGGTTCTAGCGGCCTTCTAGCACAGGGTCTCATGAGGCAGGGATTCTAGCCACGGGCTGTGCAAGGCATGAGGACTGCTAGTGATTCTATTTTTTCCTCTGCAGAATGGGTCTTTCTACATTCCAGGTCCTTTCTACCCCAATAAATAATGCGGCGATTCTCTCAGTGAGTTGTACTTTTGGTTTAAACAGCCAACTGTCTCTTAAAAAGGACTTTTGTTTAAAGTCCTTTAAAAAAAAGCCCTTTCAAAAAATTTTTTTTTTAATTTTTATTTTTAAATCGCATATGTTTACTCTGATCCTGGAACTTTGTCATTTTGACCTTCTCTGCTGATTAAAATATTCTTCATCATCAGCACCTACTGCTCTCCTCTCCTGGTGGTCTCTCCGGAAGGGGTCTTCTCTAGCTCTTCTAGCAGAGGATGGACACTTCCCCTCTACCCCTGTTACCGGACCAACCTTACCTATCCTGCAGGGTCAGGTCGGCCTGGCCTTTTATCTGTTGTTCTCTTCTGAGTGGTTAGATTTCATAGACACCGTGGTTTGCTTTTGTCAGGATTTACCCTGGACTATCAAAACCCTTTTCTTGTGCCAGTGAAGCCTAAGAAACAGTCCTGATGAGAGAACCAGGAACTCGAACAGATCATATTTATCCTGAAGGTTCCGTCCAAAATGAAGAATACATTTCTGAGGAGCCTCAAGATCTCTCAGAAGGAAAGTTTCACCAACTCTGTCATGTAGGGGCATCAATTCTGATTCTGTGTCAATTTTCATACTTTCCCAGCTAGTAATTCTCTACCTCAAAAAGCCCACTCTCAACCGTTTCCTCTCTCAAAGGCAGTTGCTCTTAGAGTCTGCACATGGCACTTGGGGCCTGCTGGTCGTTGACTCCTGCTCTCTGTACCTTGGGTCTACCAGCTGCGGGGCATCAAGATGAGAACGTCTCTTGTTCTAAGACTTAATATAGTTTGGGGCACATGGTAAGCTATAATCACTTTTTTAGTTGATCCAAGTGTTCGACCTTTCTTAATTATTCTAGTACCACAGTTTACTTGTTCTAAGATTTGTCCTCCCCCCTCATTCTAATATCTCTTGCACTTGATGACATATCCTAGTTTAACTGACAGCATTTCTCTTTCTTAGTCGAACATAAACTATAGTGCATCTTACCCTTGATGAAAGCTAGGATGCAATTAAATACCCTATTTATGGTTACGATTCTGATATTTGAAATCCTCCGGTAGCTCCCTGTGCCCCCACAGTGTAGTACCTCACCTCCTCGGCATAGTATACAAACCATCTCACCCCCAGAGTTAACCCCGGGGCCTAGTCTCCATCCCCAGGTGATGCTGCCATATCAGCTGTCCATTGTCATGAACTTGCTGTAGTTTCCCGAATGCACTGTGCTGCCTCCTGGCACTTTGAAACTTGACACACTCATCCTCATTCTTTGCTTTGCCCTTGTCTATCACCTCCCCTCAAAATCTGTTCCTAAGTGCCTTTTCCCAGCTCCAACCTACCCTTGGCAGTCTTTTATCTCCCTGTGGTAAAACCTGTCACACTGCACCATGGACATGCCCGTTGTCCCCCTGAGAAGAAAAAAGGGACAGTGAGGGCCCGCCAGCATTTGCAGCTCCAGTGAAGAGCCCCATGCCTGGCTTGCAGGAAATGCCAGATCATGAAGACAAACGGAGATCATCCTCTGGCTAAAACCAGCTCTTCTTTGCCTACCGCAGGATTGGATCAATAAAGAGCAGCCAGTTATTACTGCTGTTTTTCTAGGGATTTTTTACCCATATATTTCCCAGGTCTTGACTCTTTTTATAGCACTTTAATTCAGGCTTCAACCACTTCCTAGTCAGATCAGGTGAAATCATTCTCCTTCCCATAGCCTCGGTGTATTTCACACCTAGTGAATCTTTTTTGAAAGATCTTATTTACCCATTTGACAGATCACAAGTAGGTAGAGAGGCAGGCAGAGAGAGGGGTGGGGGAGCAGGCTCCCCGCTGAGCAGAGAGCCCGATGTGGGGCTCCATCCCAGGACCCTGAAATCATGACCTGAGCCGAAGGCAGAGGCCTAAACCACTGAGCCACCCAGGAGCCCCCATATCTCGTAATTTTTAATCAACGTGCAAAAAGTATTGTACATATTTATGAAGTGCAAACAAATTCTGTGAAACCGTAGATGGACTTAAAGATACTATTATGTATCAAATATTGTAAAAATTAAGCAAGGAAATAGCAAACATAAAATAACCAAAGCATACAAACTTGGGTAGATACAATAGGTGTGATCATGTTCTACTTCATAAAGAGATGAGTTAATAGATAAATAGAAGTACCTAGACTTTTTAGACGTTAATAAAACTTTGCCTGTTATTTCTTAGCTATATAAAATATATGGTTTTCTAACAAAAACGCTTATCTTAAAAATATTTAAAAATAAATTTCAGGCTACTCATAAGGTTCTATTTACTTTTCTACTGAAGGAAAAGCTGGTTGTTGTAGTTGTAGTTGTAGTTGTTTCTTTGTTTTAGTCTCCTCCTAGTTTTTATTATTATAATGTGGAATGAGGAATGTTAGATTGAAAAGTGAATTATTTTATAGACAAAATTCATTACTTGATTCACTTCCTGGTACAGCAGATGGAACTCCTGAAAACATGCCCTTTTGCCTTACAGAAGAGTAACAGTTATGCTTACTTCTGAAACATGCTTGGTGGTGGCCCTAAATAGTGACACCATACTAAACATTTTGAATATTTGCAATTAATTTTTATAGTCATAGGGCTCCAAAAGGCACTGCTAGTCTCTTAGTAGGTATTTCAATAAAGCTAAAAGTTGCCTGACTGTTTAAAAATATTAACAAGGCACAAAACATGGCAGAAGTATTGTCCTCAGATATTATTTTTTTCCATATGCTCCTGATTCCAGACATGACAAGTTATTTTTTAAAATTTTTTTATAAAAGATTTTATTTATTTCCTTGACAGAGATCACAAGTAGGCAGGGTCAGGCAGAGGGAGAGGGGGGAAGCAGGCTCCCTGATGAGCTGAGGGCCCGATGTGGGACTCGATCCAAGGATTCTGGGATCATGACCTGAGCCGAAGGCAGAGGCTTTAACCCACTGAGCCACCCAGGTGCCCCCATGACAAGTTATTTTTTTTAAAGATTTTATTTATTTATTTGACAGAGAGAGAGATTACAAGTAGGCAGAGAGGCAGGCAAAGAGAGAGAGGAGGTAGCAGGCTCCCCGATGAGCAGAGAGCCCAATGTGGGGCTCCATCCCAGGACCCTGAGATCATGACCTGAGCTGAAGGCAGCGGCTTAACCCACAAGCCACCCAGGAACCCGACAAGTTATTTTTGATAGATATATATAGAATGTATTTTCCAGTTATAAGAAAAATGGTTCTGCTCTTTTTAACCTTTTTTAAAAATTACATAATTTTTTTAAATTTAAATTTTATTTTTTAATGTTTTACCTTTCTTTTCTTTTTTTAAAAAAGATTTTATTTATTTATTTGACAGACAGAGATCACAAGTCGGCAGAGAGACAGGCAGAGAGAGAGGGAGAGAGAAGCAGGCTTCCTGCAGAGCAGAGAGCCCGATGCAGGGCTCAATTCCAGGACCCTGAGATCATGACCCGAGCCGAAGGCAGCAGCCCAAACCACTGAGCCACCCAGGCACCCCAATGTTTTACTTTTCAATATACTACTTAGAATATAAACCCTATTCCATTTTGTAAGAAGGTTACCATTTAAAATATGTTAATTTTCTCATTGTGTCTTCCCCTCTCATTGCTTTATTTTGAATAAAACATTTCACAATAAACATAACTGATGCTTTCCTTTTGATGGTCCCTCTGTTGGGCATATTGTATATGAGCCATGAGAATTAGTTTTACAACATTTATTCATGTTTGTTGATATGTTTTATCATAACTAATTTTCCCTCCCTTATCTAGATTCCCCAGCTTTCAGGCAGGTGGACACTTAATAAACCATACCCAAGGGATGTATCAAGTACTTCTTAGACATTCTCTCAGACCCTTGAGGTCTCATTTTGCCTAGGGATTTGCAATAGGTTCGGCCAGAGGCACCACTGTGACAACTGATGTCCATGGTCTATCTCCTGCTAAGCTCAAGAGGTCACTGGTTTCCAAGTTTATCTATACAATTAATGCACTCCATCAAGTTCTTTTTTTTTTTTAATATTAACAAACTTATTTTAAAGTTTATATGGAGAGGCAAAGACTCACAATAGTCAACATAGTGTTGAAGGAGAACAAAGACTGAGGACTGACTTCAAAGTTTACCATAACGATGGGGTGCCTGGTTGGCTCAGTGGGTTAAGTTTCTGCCTTTGGCTCAGGTCATGATCCCAGGGGCCTAGGATCAAGTCCCGTATTGGGCTCTCTGCTCAGCAGGGAGCCTGCTTCTCCTCATTTCTCTCTCTGTCTGTCTCTCTGCCTATTTGTGATCTCTCTCTCTGTCAAATAAATAAATAAAATCTTTCAAAAAAGTATACCATAACGATCATTGGAAGCAAGATATTGTAATACCACAGAAAGACTAGATTAAAGGAACAGAATATATATTATCAATTATATTTTATATTTAATATAAAAGCAAATCAATACAAGAGAGCAAAATACAACCTTTTAAACAAATGGTTCTGGAGTAATGGTGAAGCTAAATGTAAAAATATAAAATAAAAATAAAATAAATAATAAAATAAAATAAATCCAGGCAGATATCATACACTCTTCACAAAAATTAACTCAGATTAAATTATAAACCTAAACATGAAACATGTAGAAGGTAATATAGAAGAAAATTTAAATGACCTTGGTTTTGGAAATAACTTTAGCTACAAAAGCACAAGCACTGAATTTAAAAATGTCTACTCTGTGAAACAAGGCCAAGAGAATGAAAAGGCAAAGCACAGACTGTGAGAAAAAATTTGCAAAATACACATCTGGCAAAGGACAGTTAATCAAAAAGACACAAAGACCCCTTAAAACTCAACAATCGTGGAAAAACCTGATTAAAAATGAGCCAAAGACCTTAGCAGATACCTCACAAAAGAAAATATTACAGATGGCAAATAAGCATATAAAAAGATGCTTCACATCATATGTCATCAGGAAAATGCAAATTAAAACAAAAAAGAGACACCAGTACATACCCAGAATCCAGAACACTGACAACAGAACACGAAATGTTGGTGAGGATGTGGAGCAACAGGAATGTTCTTCCATGTCTATTGAGAATAAAGAATGGAAAACAACTTGGCAGTTTCTTACAAAACTAAACATATTCTTGCCAGATGATTCAGCAGTAGCAGTTCTTGGTATTTATCCAAAGAAGATGAAACCTATACCCACAAAGATGTCTATAGCAGTTTTATTCATTACTGACAAAAGCTTGGAAGCAACCAAGATATCCTTTCATAGGTGAAAGTTCAAATAAAGGGTAGTACATGCAAACAATGGAATCTTATTTAATGCTAGAGAAATGAATTACCAAGCCATGAAAAGATATGGATATAAATATTTAATAAATATTTGATTTTAGGCTTCTACCAGTCTATCAATAGTATTAGTATATTTTAACAGTGAATGCTCAGCATTCACGAATTTACCTAATAAAATATTTGGGGTTCAATATTTGAAATACTTCAACCTCTATGATTATATTCCTAATAATTTTGAATTGGGGTAAATAAACCTTAATTTTTTGTAACTTGTTTCTTATTGCAAAAGAGCTCAATGAAATTTTAGAAAATAAAAATTTACAAAAAAAAAAAGTTTAGTTTACTATTGCCAAATAATTTAAAACTTTACCTTATATTCAAATACATATATTTTTCTAAATGGATTTATAGGCTACTAAAACCAAAAACTTTTAGTTATACTAGATTTCATATCATGCCATCAATGCCAGAAAGCCATCTGGCGATGACTTGTCTTAAATAGAGTTAAGATGGGTGTTATTACAATGCAAGATGGAAACAAAGATAGTATAACAATTGAGTGTTACATAACTTTTCTGTTTTGATCAAGTTACTAATCTACAAAAGGCTTTTATCGGTGACACACTTGGGAATTTAACAAAACTTTTAAACTAGCATGTGCGACTCATTCCTAGAAAACAACACAATCAATAACACTTTCTTTAGATGAAATCATGACTATTTCTCCATTTGAATAAAAAAGGGAGCAACCCCAATAAGTTTATTGAACATGAAAAGTTGAAATGCTATAATGCTCCTAAGGAATTAAATGGTCCAGTCATGAATTACAAAAAAAGGATATAAATTACCAAAGTGATTGTATAATTGGAATGTACAACTGCCCATTATCGTTCAATAGTGTAGGCTTGTACAAGAACTCTATAAAAGAACTCCACTTCTAAACCGTGGAAAATATGTTCCCTTTCCCCCTATATACAACTATTAAGCCATTCATTTAGCTTTTAAAATATCCACTTAATACAGGCTTTTTACTCATTTGCACAAATACCCAGGAAGTGAAGGAGGGTGTTATACAAATATTAAAGGAAAAGATTGCTCTAGGCAGAGCAAGTAAGTATATAGACTTTGTGTGAACAGCTGGTCTGTTACTTTTGAGGAAAAACAAGGAGGCCAATGAGGAGTTCATAGTGGTGGAGAGAGGAAGAACGTATTGATGTATGACCCTCTAGTACATTGAAACGTCTTCAGTTTTTATTTAATATGAAAGGGGAATATACCAAAAGACTTTCAACAGCAGAATAAAATCATCTGACTTGATTTTTAGGTTAAGTTGCTGTACCAAAATAAATTTGCAGGGAGAAAGGAGTGCAGTATGTGTGGAAGTGGGGTTATCCATCAAGTCAATAATTCAGGAACATATGATGGTGTTTTTAGCATACTGGGTGGTAATAGAAGTGGTGAGGTATGGTTTTTATTTTGTATCTATTTTGATGGTGAATATTCTGGTGAACAGGATGGGGTATGTGCAGGACAGACAATATCAACATTTATTTTACCTGCACAAACAGAAGGGTGGAGTCTTCATTCCCTGATATGGAGAGAATTCTGAGTTCAAATGTTCTTTCTGATTAAATGGCATAGGGATGATGAGGATTTAGTCAGACAGTGAAAGAGAGCAGTAAGCATAGTGTTAAGCGGTAAGACATTATAATACATTTGAACATCAAAAAAAGTTGTGTTGGATCACCCGTTTATGTGAGTAAATAAATAAATAAAGCTTCCTGGGGTTCTGATAGAGGTAAAGAAGACTACTATATGATCCAAAGGGGCACGTGCACCAAATGTTGATAGCAGCAATATCCACAATAGCCAAACTATGGAAAGAACCTAGATGCCCATCAACAAATGAATGGTATATATTTCAAATTCAAGTCAGAGATGAAAGAAACATCTGGACTCTGTCCTCAGGTACAGGCAGTATTCTGAACTGAGGCTAGAACCAGAGACCATTCTAATGAAAGGCCTCCACAGGTGGGCTCCGACTCAGTTTCCTGTATGTATATTCATTCATGAAATCGCTCTGCGGGTCAACATGCAGAACAAAACCATTTAATAAAAGTGACAATGAGGAGAGGAAAGGGAGGCCAGAAGGCTTGTGAATGTGGAGAGAGGAGGAGCCAGGGGAGGAGGGGGGAGGGGGGGCGGAAAAACTGAGAATCCCTCCCTGTGCTCCTTGCTGCCAGGGAGGTCTGAGGGACTAGTTTCTACCTGGGATCCCAAGTCCAGTACAAAAGTGGCGGGGCCACAGCTCGGGATGAGGGAAGGGGGTCCTCGGCACACGCGCGTGAAGATGCCAAACGAAGGGGGCTATTGCGCTCGCTGCGGGGGGCACCTCGCCTGGCTCCATCCCCGGCCCGACCCCGTGGGGACCCGGGTGTGGCGCGTCGTCCGGGGTGGTCCCGCTGCCCCGGGGGTCGCGGGAGGCTGGGTCCCGACACCCCCGCGAGCTCGCGGCCCGCGCTTTCTGCTCCAGGTGAGGGCGCAGCGCGGTGTCACTTTACCTGCTCGCAGAGGGTCGTCCTGAGAAGCCATGGGGCAGGGCGGGGCAGCGGGCCGTGGGAGCGGGACAGTGCGGCCTCAGGAGCTGGGCTGGAGCGCGGGAGTGCGGGTGTCCTGCAGTGCGGACTGGGCTGCAGCAGAGCACAGCGGAGCTGCGCCCCTCCTCCGCCAGCTCCTCCACCTCCTCTCAGACTCTCCGCTGCGTCCTCCTCCGCGAGCTCACTCCCGGATTCTGCAATTAGCAAAGCCCCTTCTCCGGACCGCCCACGCCCTCGCCCACCTCCCCCTCCGTCCTGAGGCGCGGGCCAGGGGCACGGGCACCGGGAAAGCCCGGGGGGCTTGCGAGGGTGGCCAGCGCCAGCGCTGAGCGGCCTCCTAGCCTGGCTCCCCGAGCGGGTGTCCACCTGCTGCCTGGCTGCAAAAAGATCATCAGCCCTAAACCCCGGCTGCACTCTCGGGTCACTTCGCTGGCTTCCTGATTGTGCCCAAAGCCGGGAACCAGCTTCCCCAGCACAGGCCTGAGCTGAGATGCTTGCCCGCGATCTGTTTAAGCAGTCTCCTCCTCTCCAGGCAGGGTCCGCCATTGCATGATGGCATCCACGAATCACTTAGACCTGGATGTTTTGGTTTTTTGTTTCTTTTTTGGTTATTGGTTATTACATGACCTCCATGGTAGGGGATCCACAAAGGGAGTGAAAAGAGGACGCCTGATGCATACGCATATGGCCATTCTAGAAAAAGAGCTTGAGGTTCTCTGGGAAGCGCGGCATTGGTCCTTGCACTATGGTTTTGCTGCATCAAATAGTTCCTTCCTCTTCAAATATAAATATATAAATATATTGATCAAGTCACTCGCATGTCTTAGGAGAATGTCATACCTTTAGTAGCAAACTTGAAATCTTGGACATTGGTTTTGATTTTTGTTTTGGTTTGATTTGGTTCGGTTTTTGTAATTTTAAAAATCCCTCCAGCCCTTGGCTCTGTCTGACCTGAGTGCTTTCTGCTGTTTCTGCAACAAAACTGTCAGGGCAGCGAAAACTCTCATTGTATACAGTGGCGCCCCCTTCTGAACACTTTGTTAATAAAAAGCTTTTTTTTTTTTTTTTGGCTATTGTAAATGTGAAACAACAATGAGGTATTTCAAAGAGGTGAACCACACCCTTTCTCTAAGGGTGGGGTAAGGGTTACTCAAAAAGGAACTTGACAAGGCTTTTAAAGATACCGACAATCATTATAACATAACGTGACTGATTGTTACCGTGCTCTTAACTGGGCAAAGACTTGTTGGCTTCCAAGAAAGACGAACATAGTTGAGATGGTTCTAGCGGCCTTCTAGCACAGGGTCTCATGAGGCAGGGATTCTAGCCACGGGCTGTGCAAGGCATGAGGACTGCTAGTGATTCTATTTTTTCCTCTGCAGAATGGGTCTTTCTACATTCCAGGTCCTTTCTACCCCAATAAATAATGCGGCGATTCTCTCAGTGAGTTGTACTTTTGGTTTAAACAGCCAACTGTCTCTTAAAAAGGACTTTTGTTTAAAGTCCTTTAAAAAAAAGCCCTTTCAAAAAAATTTTTTTTTAATTTTTATTTTTAAATCGCATATGTTTACTCTGATCCTGGAACTTTGTCATTTTGACCTTCTCTGCTGATTAAAATATTCTTCATCATCAGCACCTACTGCTCTCCTCTCCTGGTGGTCTCTCCGGAAGGGGTCTTCTCTAGCTCTTCTAGCAGAGGATGGACACTTCCCCTCTACCCCTGTTACCGGACCAACCTTACCTATCCTGCAGGGTCAGGTCGGCCTGGCCTTTTATCTGTTGTTCTCTTCTGAGTGGTTAGATTTCATAGACACCGTGGTTTGCTTTTGTCAGGATTTACCCTGGACTATCAAAACCCTTTTCTTGTGCCAGTGAAGCCTAAGAAACAGTCCTGATGAGAGAACCAGGAACTCGAACAGATCATATTTATCCTGAAGGTTCCGTCCAAAATGAAGAATACATTTCTGAGGAGCCTCAAGATCTCTCAGAAGGAAAGTTTCACCAACTCTGTCATGTAGGGGCATCAATTCTGATTCTGTGTCAATTTTCATACTTTCCCAGCTAGTAATTCTCTACCTCAAAAAGCCCACTCTCAACCGTTTCCTCTCTCAAAGGCAGTTGCTCTTAGAGTCTGCACATGGCACTTGGGGCCTGCTGGTCGTTGACTCCTGCTCTCTGTACCTTGGGTCTACCAGCTGCGGGGCATCAAGATGAGAACGTCTCTTGTTCTAAGACTTAATATAGTTTGGGGCACATGGTAAGCTATAATCACTTTTTTAGTTGATCCAAGTGTTCGACCTTTCTTAATTATTCTAGTACCACAGTTTACTTGTTCTAAGATTTGTCCTCCCCCCTCATTCTAATATCTCTTGCACTTGATGACATATCCTAGTTTAACTGACAGCATTTCTCTTTCTTAGTCGAACATAAACTATAGTGCATCTTACCCTTGATGAAAGCTAGGATGCAATTAAATACCCTATTTATGGTTACGATTCTGATATTTGAAATCCTCCGGTAGCTCCCTGTGCCCCCACAGTGTAGTACCTCACCTCCTCGGCATAGTATACAAACCATCTCACCCCCAGAGTTAACCCCGGGGCCTAGTCTCCATCCCCAGGTGATGCTGCCATATCAGCTGTCCATTGTCATGAACTTGCTGTAGTTTCCCGAATGCACTGTGCTGCCTCCTGGCACTTTGAAACTTGACACACTCATCCTCATTCTTTGCTTTGCCCTTGTCTATCACCTCCCCTCAAAATCTGTTCCTAAGTGCCTTTTCCCAGCTCCAACCTACCCTTGGCAGTCTTTTATCTCCCTGTGGTAAAACCTGTCACACTGCACCATGGACATGCCCGTTGTCCCCCTGAGAAGAAAAAAGGGACAGTGAGGGCCCGCCAGCATTTGCAGCTCCAGTGAAGAGCCCCATGCCTGGCTTGCAGGAAATGCCAGATCATGAAGACAAACGGAGATCATCCTCTGGCTAAAACCAGCTCTTCTTTGCCTACCGCAGGATTGGATCAATAAAGAGCAGCCAGTTATTACTGCTGTTTTTCTAGGGATTTTTTACCCATATATTTCCCAGGTCTTGACTCTTTTTATAGCACTTTAATTCAGGCTTCAACCACTTCCTAGTCAGATCAGGTGAAATCATTCTCCTTCCCATAGCCTCGGTGTATTTCACACCTAGTGAATCTTTTTTGAAAGATCTTATTTACCCATTGAACGATCACAAGTAGGTAGAGAGGCAGGCAGAGAGAGGGGTGGGGGAGCAGGCTCCCCGCTGAGCAGAGAGCCCGATGTGGGGCTCCATCCCAGGACCCTGAAATCATGACCTGAGCCGAAGGCAGAGGCCTAAACCACTGAGCCACCCAGGAGCCCCCATATCTCGTAATTTTTAATCAACGTGCAAAAAGTATTGTACATATTTATGAAGTGCAAACAAATTCTGTGAAACCGTAGATGGACTTAAAGATACTATTATGTATCAAATATTGTAAAAATTAAGCAAGGAAATAGCAAACATAAAATAACCAAAGCATACAAACTTGGGTAGATACAATAGGTGTGATCATGTTCTACTTCATAAAGAGATGAGTTAATAGATAAATAGAAGTACCTAGACTTTTTAGACGTTAATAAAACTTTGCCTGTTATTTCTTAGCTATATAAAATATATGGTTTTCTAACAAAAACGCTTATCTTAAAAATATTTAAAAATAAATTTCAGGCTACTCATAAGGTTCTATTTACGTTTCCACTGAAGGAAAAGCTGGTTGTTGTAGTTGTAGTTGTAGTTGTTTGTTTGTTTTAGTCTCCTCCTAGTTTTTATTATTATAATGTGGAATGAGGAATGTTAGATTGAAAAGTGAATTATTTTATAGACAAAATTCATTACTTGATTCACTTCCTGGTACAGCAGATGGAACTCCTGAAAACATGCCCTTTTGCCTTACAGAAGAGTAACAGTTATGCTTACTTCTGAAACATGCTTGGTGGTGGCCCTAAATAGTGACACCATACTAAACATTTTGAATATTTGCAATTAATTTTTATAGTCATAGGGCTCCAAAAGGCACTGCTAGTCTCTTAGTAGGTATTTCAATAAAGCTAAAAGTTGCCTGACTGTTTAAAAATATTAACAAGGCACAAAACATGGCAGAAGTATTGTCCTCAGATATTATTTTTTTCCATATGCTCCTGATTCCAGACATGACAAGTTATTTTTTAAAATTTTTTTATAAAAGATTTTATTTATTTCCTTGACAGAGATCACAAGTAGGCAGGGTCAGGCAGAGGGAGAGGGGGGAAGCAGGCTCCCTGATGAGCTGAGGGCCCGATGTGGGACTCGATCCAAGGATTCTGGGATCATGACCTGAGCCGAAGGCAGAGGCTTTAACCCACTGAGCCACCCAGGTGCCCCCATGACAAGTTATTTTTTTTTAAAGATTTTATTTATTTATTTGACAGAGAGAGAGATTACAAGTAGGCAGAGAGGCAGGCAAAGAGAGAGAGGAGGTAGCAGGCTCCCCGATGAGCAGAGAGCCCAATGTGGGGCTCCATCCCAGGACCCTGAGATCATGACCTGAGCTGAAGGCAGCGGCTTAACCCACAAGCCACCCAGGAACCCGACAAGTTATTTTTGATAGATATATATAGAATGTATTTTCCAGTTATAAGAAAAATGGTTCTGCTCTTTTTAACCTTTTTTAAAAATTACATAATTTTTTTAAATTTAAATTTTATTTTTTAATGTTTTACCTTTCTTTTCTTTTTTTAAAAAAGATTTTATTTATTTATTTGACAGACAGAGATCACAAGTCGGCAGAGAGACAGGCAGAGAGAGAGGGAGAGAGAAGCAGGCTTCCTGCAGAGCAGAGAGCCCGATGCAGGGCTCAATTCCAGGACCCTGAGATCATGACCCGAGCCGAAGGCAGCAGCCCAAACCACTGAGCCACCCAGGCACCCCAATGTTTTACTTTTCAATATACTACTTAGAATATAAACCCTATTCCATTTTGTAAGAAGGTTACCATTTAAAATATGTTAATTTTCTCATTGTGTCTTCCCCTCTCATTGCTTTATTTTGAATAAAACATTTCACAATAAACATAACTGATGCTTTCCTTTTGATGGTCCCTCTGTTGGGCATATTGTATATGAGCCATGAGAATTAGTTTTACAACATTTATTCATGTTTGTTGATATGTTTTATCATAACTAATTTTCCCTCCCTTATCTAGATTCCCCAGCTTTCAGGCAGGTGGACACTTAATAAACCATACCCAAGGGATGTATCAAGTACTTCTTAGACATTCTCTCAGACCCTTGAGGTCTCATTTTGCCTAGGGATTTGCAATAGGTTCGGCCAGAGGCACCACTGTGACAACTGATGTCCATGGTCTATCTCCTGCTAAGCTCAAGAGGTCACTGGTTTCCAAGTTTATCTATACAATTAATGCACTCCATCAAGTTCTTTTTTTTTTTAATATTAACAAACTTATTTTAAAGTTTATATGGAGAGGCAAAGACTCACAATAGTCAACATAGTGTTGAAGGAGAACAAAGACTGAGGACTGACTTCAAAGTTTACCATAACGATGGGGTGCCTGGTTGGCTCAGTGGGTTAAGTTTCTGCCTTTGGCTCAGGTCATGATCCCAGGGGCCTAGGATCAAGTCCCGTATTGGGCTCTCTGCTCAGCAGGGAGCCTGCTTCTCCTCATTTCTCTCTCTGTCTGTCTCTCTGCCTATTTGTTTTCTCTCTCTCTGTCAAATAAATAAATAAAATCTTTAAAAAAAGTATACCATAACGATCATTGGAAGCAAGATATTGTAATACCACAGAAAGACTAGATTAAAGGAACAGAATATATATTATCAATTATATTTTATATTTAATATAAAAGCAAATCAATACAAGAGAGCAAAATACAACCTTTTAAACAAATGGTTCTGGAGTAATGGTGAAGCTAAATGTAAAAATATAAAATAAAAATAAAATAAATAATAAAATAAAATAAATCCAGGCAGATATCATACACTCTTCACAAAAATTAACTCAGATTAAATTATAAACCTAAACATGAAACATGTAGAAGGTAATATAGAAGAAAATTTAAATGACCTTGGTTTTGGAAATAACTTTAGCTACAAAAGCACAAGCACTGAATTTAAAAATGTCTACTCTGTGAAACAAGGCCAAGAGAATGAAAAGGCAAAGCACAGACTGTGAGAAAAAATTTGCAAAATACACATCTGGCAAAGGACAGTTAATCAAAAAGACACAAAGACCCCTTAAAACTCAACAATCGTGGAAAAACCTGATTAAAAATGAGCCAAAGACCTTAGCAGATACCTCACAAAAGAAAATATTACAGATGGCAAATAAGCATATAAAAAGATGCTTCACATCATATGTCATCAGGAAAATGCAAATTAAAACAAAAAAGAGACACCAGTACATACCCAGAATCCAGAACACTGACAACAGAACACGAAATGTTGGTGAGGATGTGGAGCAACAGGAATGTTCTTCCATGTCTATTGAGAATAAAGAATGGAAAACAACTTGGCAGTTTCTTACAAAACTAAACATATTCTTGCCAGATGATTCAGCAGTAGCAGTTCTTGGTATTTATCCAAAGAAGATGAAACCTATACCCACAAAGATGTCTATAGCAGTTTTATTCATTACTGACAAAAGCTTGGAAGCAACCAAGATATCCTTTCATAGGTGAAAGTTCAAATAAAGGGTAGTACATGCAAACAATGGAATCTTATTTAATGCTAGAGAAATGAATTACCAAGCCATGAAAAGATATGGATATAAATATTTAATAAATATTTGATTTTAGGCTTCTACCAGTCTATCAATAGTATTAGTATATTTTAACAGTGAATGCTCAGCATTCACGAATTTACCTAATAAAATATTTGGGGTTCAATATTTGAAATACTTCAACCTCTATGATTATATTCCTAATAATTTTGAATTGGGGTAAATAAACCTTAATTTTTTGTAACTTGTTTCTTATTGCAAAAGAGCTCAATGAAATTTTAGAAAATAAAAATTTACAAAAAAAAAAAGTTTAGTTTACTATTGCCAAATAATTTAAAACTTTACCTTATATTCAAATACATATATTTTTCTAAATGGATTTATAGGCTACTAAAACCAAAAACTTTTAGTTATACTAGATTTCATATCATGCCATCAATGCCAGAAAGCCATCTGGCGATGACTTGTCTTAAATAGAGTTAAGATGGGTGTTATTACAATGCAAGATGGAAACAAAGATAGTATAACAATTGAGTGTTACATAACTTTTCTGTTTTGATCAAGTTACTAATCTACAAAAGGCTTTTATCGGTGACACACTTGGGAATTTAACAAAACTTTTAAACTAGCATGTGCGACTCATTCCTAGAAAACAACACAATCAATAACACTTTCTTTAGATGAAATCATGACTATTTCTCCATTTGAATAAAAAAGGGAGCAACCCCAATAAGTTTATTGAACATGAAAAGTTGAAATGCTATAATGCTCCTAAGGAATTAAATGGTCCAGTCATGAATTACAAAAAAAGGATATAAATTACCAAAGTGATTGTATAATTGGAATGTACAACTGCCCATTATCGTTCAATAGTGTAGGCTTGTACAAGAACTCTATAAAAGAACTCCACTTCTAAACCGTGGAAAATATGTTCCCTTTCCCCCTATATACAACTATTAAGCCATTCATTTAGCTTTTAAAATATCCACTTAATACAGGCTTTTTACTCATTTGCACAAATACCCAGGAAGTGAAGGAGGGTGTTATACAAATATTAAAGGAAAAGATTGCTCTAGGCAGAGCAAGTAAGTATATAGACTTTGTGTGAACAGCTGGTCTGTTACTTTTGAGGAAAAACAAGGAGGCCAATCAGGAGTTCATAGTGGTGGAGAGAGGAAGAACGTATTGATGTATGACCCTCTAGTACATTGAAACGTCTTCAGTTTTTATTTAATATGAAAGGGGAATATACCAAAAGACTTTCAACAGCAGAATAAAATCATCTGACTTGATTTTTAGGTTAAGTTGCTGTACCAAAATAAATTTGCAGGGAGAAAGGAGTGCAGTATGTGTGGAAGTGGGGTTATCCATCAAGTCAATAATTCAGGAACATATGATGGTGTTTTTAGCATACTGGGTGGTAATAGAAGTGGTGAGGTATGGTTTTTATTTTGTATCTATTTTGATGGTGAATATTCTGGTGAACAGGATGGGGTATGTGCAGGACAGACAATATCAACATTTATTTTACCTGCACAAACAGAAGGGTGGAGTCTTCATTCCCTGATATGGAGAGAATTCTGAGTTCAAATGTTCTTTCTGATTAAATGGCATAGGGATGATGAGGATTTAGTCAGACAGTGAAAGAGAGCAGTAAGCATAGTGTTAAGCGGTAAGACATTATAATACATTTGAACATCAAAAAAAGTTGTGTTGGATCACCCGTTTATGTGAGTAAATAAATAAATAAAGCTTCCTGGGGTTCTGATAGAGGTAAAGAAGACTACTATATGATCCAAAGGGGCACGTGCACCAAATGTTGATAGCAGCAATATCCACAATAGCCAAACTATGGAAAGAACCTAGATGCCCATCAACAAATGAATGGTATATATTTCAAATTCAAGTCAGAGATGAAAGAAACATCTGGACTCTGTCCTCAGGTACAGGCAGTATTCTGAACTGAGGCTAGAACCAGAGACCATTCTAATGAAAGGCCTCCACAGGTGGGCTCCGACTCAGTTTCCTGTATGTATATTCATTCATGAAATCGCTCTGCGGGTCAACATGCAGAACAAAACCATTTAATAAAAGTGACAATGAGGAGAGGAAAGGGAGGCCAGAAGGCTTGTGAATGTGGAGAGAGGAGGAGCCAGGGGAGGAGGGGGGAGGGGGGGCGGAAAAACTGAGAATCCCTCCCTGTGCTCCTTGCTGCCAGGGAGGTCTGAGGGACTAGTTTCTACCTGGGATCCCAAGTCCAGTACAAAAGTGGCGGGGCCACAGCTCGGGATGAGGGAAGGGGGTCCTCGGCACACGCGCGTGAAGATGCCAAACGAAGGGGGCTATTGCGCTCGCTGCGGGGGGCACCTCGCCTGGCTCCATCCCCGGCCCGACCCCGTGGGGACCCGGGTGTGGCGCGTCGTCCGGGGTGGTCCCGCTGCCCCGGGGGTCGCGGGAGGCTGGGTCCCGACACCCCCGCGAGCTCGCGGCCCGCGCTTTCTGCTCCAGGTGAGGGCGCAGCGCGGTGTCACTTTACCTGCTCGCAGAGGGTCGTCCTGAGAAGCCATGGGGCAGGGCGGGGCAGCGGGCCGTGGGAGCGGGACAGTGCGGCCTCAGGAGCTGGGCTGGAGCGCGGGAGTGCGGGTGTCCTGCAGTGCGGACTGGGCTGCAGCAGAGCACAGCGGAGCTGCGCCCCTCCTCCGCCAGCTCCTCCACCTCCTCTCAGACTCTCCGCTGCGTCCTCCTCCGCGAGCTCACTCCCGGATTCTGCAATTAGCAAAGCCCCTTCTCCGGACCGCCCACACCCTCGCCCACCTCCCCCTCCGTCCTGAGGCGCGGGCCAGGGGCACGGGCACCGGGAAAGCCCGGGGGGCTTGCGAGGGTGGCCAGCGCCAGCGCTGAGCGGCCTCCTAGCCTGGCTCCCCGAGCGGGTGTCCACCTGCTGCCTGGCTGCAAAAAGATCATCAGCCCTAAACCCCGGCTGCACTCTCGGGTCACTTCGCTGGCTTCCTGATTGTGCCCAAAGCCGGGAACCAGCTTCCCCAGCACAGGCCTGAGCTGAGATGCTTGCCCGCGATCTGTTTAAGCAGTCTCCTCCTCTCCAGGCAGGGTCCGCCATTGCATGATGGCATCCACGAATCACTTAGACCTGGATGTTTTGGTTTTTTGTTTCTTTTTTGGTTATTGGTTATTACATGACCTCCATGGTAGGGGATCCACAAAGGGAGTGAAAAGAGGACGCCTGATGCATACGCATATGGCCATTCTAGAAAAAGAGCTTGAGGTTCTCTGGGAAGCGCGGCATTGGTCCTTGCACTATGGTTTTGCTGCATCAAATAGTTCCTTCCTCTTCAAATATAAATATATAAATATATTGATCAAGTCACTCGCATGTCTTAGGAGAATGTCATACCTTTAGTAGCAAACTTGAAATCTTGGACATTGGTTTTGATTTTTGTTTTGGTTTGATTTGGTTCGGTTTTTGTAATTTTAAAAATCCCTCCAGCCCTTGGCTCTGTCTGACCTGAGTGCTTTCTGCTGTTTCTGCAACAAAACTGTCAGGGCAGCGAAAACTCTCATTGTATACAGTGGCGCCCCCTTCTGAACACTTTGTTAATAAAAAGCTTTTTTTTTTTTTTTGGCTATTGTAAATGTGAAACAACAATGAGGTATTTCAAAGAGGTGAACCACACCCTTTCTCTAAGGGTGGGGTAAGGGTTACTCAAAAAGGAACTTGACAAGGCTTTTAAAGATACCGACAATCATTATAACATAACGTGACTGATTGTTACCGTGCTCTTAACTGGGCAAAGACTTGTTGGCTTCCAAGAAAGACGAACATAGTTGAGATGGTTCTAGCGGCCTTCTAGCACAGGGTCTCATGAGGCAGGGATTCTAGCCACGGGCTGTGCAAGGCATGAGGACTGCTAGTGATTCTATTTTTTCCTCTGCAGAATGGGTCTTTCTACATTCCAGGTCCTTTCTACCCCAATAAATAATGCGGCGATTCTCTCAGTGAGTTGTACTTTTGGTTTAAACAGCCAACTGTCTCTTAAAAAGGACTTTTGTTTAAAGTCCTTTAAAAAAAAGCCCTTTCAAAAAATTTTTTTTTTAATTTTTATTTTTAAATCGCATATGTTTACTCTGATCCTGGAACTTTGTCATTTTGACCTTCTCTGCTGATTAAAATATTCTTCATCATCAGCACCTACTGCTCTCCTCTCCTGGTGGTCTCTCCGGAAGGGGTCTTCTCTAGCTCTTCTAGCAGAGGATGGACACTTCCCCTCTACCCCTGTTACCGGACCAACCTTACCTATCCTGCAGGGTCAGGTCGGCCTGGCCTTTTATCTGTTGTTCTCTTCTGAGTGGTTAGATTTCATAGACACCGTGGTTTGCTTTTGTCAGGATTTACCCTGGACTATCAAAACCCTTTTCTTGTGCCAGTGAAGCCTAAGAAACAGTCCTGATGAGAGAACCAGGAACTCGAACAGATCATATTTATCCTGAAGGTTCCGTCCAAAATGAAGAATACATTTCTGAGGAGCCTCAAGATCTCTCAGAAGGAAAGTTTCACCAACTCTGTCATGTAGGGGCATCAATTCTGATTCTGTGTCAATTTTCATACTTTCCCAGCTAGTAATTCTCTACCTCAAAAAGCCCACTCTCAACCGTTTCCTCTCTCAAAGGCAGTTGCTCTTAGAGTCTGCACATGGCACTTGGGGCCTGCTGGTCGTTGACTCCTGCTCTCTGTACCTTGGGTCTACCAGCTGCGGGGCATCAAGATGAGAACGTCTCTTGTTCTAAGACTTAATATAGTTTGGGGCACATGGTAAGCTATAATCACTTTTTTAGTTGATCCAAGTGTTCGACCTTTCTTAATTATTCTAGTACCACAGTTTACTTGTTCTAAGATTTGTCCTCCCCCCTCATTCTAATATCTCTTGCACTTGATGACATATCCTAGTTTAACTGACAGCATTTCTCTTTCTTAGTCGAACATAAACTATAGTGCATCTTACCCTTGATGAAAGCTAGGATGCAATTAAATACCCTATTTATGGTTACGATTCTGATATTTGAAATCCTCCGGTAGCTCCCTGTGCCCCCACAGTGTAGTACCTCACCTCCTCGGCATAGTATACAAACCATCTCACCCCCAGAGTTAACCCCGGGGCCTAGTCTCCATCCCCAGGTGATGCTGCCATATCAGCTGTCCATTGTCATGAACTTGCTGTAGTTTCCCGAATGCACTGTGCTGCCTCCTGGCACTTTGAAACTTGACACACTCATCCTCATTCTTTGCTTTGCCCTTGTCTATCACCTCCCCTCAAAATCTGTTCCTAAGTGCCTTTTCCCAGCTCCAACCTACCCTTGGCAGTCTTTTATCTCCCTGTGGTAAAACCTGTCACACTGCACCATGGACATGCCCGTTGTCCCCCTGAGAAGAAAAAAGGGACAGTGAGGGCCCGCCAGCATTTGCAGCTCCAGTGAAGAGCCCCATGCCTGGCTTGCAGGAAATGCCAGATCATGAAGACAAACGGAGATCATCCTCTGGCTAAAACCAGCTCTTCTTTGCCTACCGCAGGATTGGATCAATAAAGAGCAGCCAGTTATTACTGCTGTTTTTCTAGGGATTTTTTACCCATATATTTCCCAGGTCTTGACTCTTTTTATAGCACTTTAATTCAGGCTTCAACCACTTCCTAGTCAGATCAGGTGAAATCATTCTCCTTCCCATAGCCTCGGTGTATTTCACACCTAGTGAATCTTTTTTGAAAGATCTTATTTACCCATTGAACGATCACAAGTAGGTAGAGAGGCAGGCAGAGAGAGGGGTGGGGGAGCAGGCTCCCCGCTGAGCAGAGAGCCCGATGTGGGGCTCCATCCCAGGACCCTGAAATCATGACCTGAGCCGAAGGCAGAGGCCTAAACCACTGAGCCACCCAGGAGCCCCCATATCTCGTAATTTTTAATCAACGTGCAAAAAGTATTGTACATATTTATGAAGTGCAAACAAATTCTGTGAAACCGTAGATGGACTTAAAGATACTATTATGTATCAAATATTGTAAAAATTAAGCAAGGAAATAGCAAACATAAAATAACCAAAGCATACAAACTTGGGTAGATACAATAGGTGTGATCATGTTCTACTTCATAAAGAGATGAGTTAATAGATAAATAGAAGTACCTAGACTTTTTAGACGTTAATAAAACTTTGCCTGTTATTTCTTAGCTATATAAAATATATGGTTTTCTAACAAAAACGCTTATCTTAAAAATATTTAAAAATAAATTTCAGGCTACTCATAAGGTTCTATTTACTTTTCCACTGAAGGAAAAGCTGGTTGTTGTAGTTGTAGTTGTAGTTGTTTGTTTGTTTTAGTCTCCTCCTAGTTTTTATTATTATAATGTGGAATGAGGAATGTTAGATTGAAAAGTGAATTATTTTATAGACAAAATTCATTACTTGATTCACTTCCTGGTACAGCAGATGGAACTCCTGAAAACATGCCCTTTTGCCTTACAGAAGAGTAACAGTTATGCTTACTTCTGAAACATGCTTGGTGGTGGCCCTAAATAGTGACACCATACTAAACATTTTGAATATTTGCAATTAATTTTTATAGTCATAGGGCTCCAAAAGGCACTGCTAGTCTCTTAGTAGGTATTTCAATAAAGCTAAAAGTTGCCTGACTGTTTAAAAATATTAACAAGGCACAAAACATGGCAGAAGTATTGTCCTCAGATATTATTTTTTTCCATATGCTCCTGATTCCAGACATGACAAGTTATTTTTTAAAATTTTTTTATAAAAGGTTTTATTTATTTCCTTGACAGAGATCACAAGTAGGCAGGGTCAGGCAGAGGGAGAGGGGGGAAGCAGGCTCCCTGATGAGCTGAGGGCCCGATGTGGGACTCGATCCAAGGATTCTGGGATCATGACCTGAGCCGAAGGCAGAGGCTTTAACCCACTGAGCCACCCAGGTGCCCCCATGACAAGTTATTTTTTTTTAAAGATTTTATTTATTTATTTGACAGAGAGAGAGATTACAAGTAGGCAGAGAGGCAGGCAAAGAGAGAGAGGAGGTAGCAGGCTCCCCGATGAGCAGAGAGCCCAATGTGGGGCTCCATCCCAGGACCCTGAGATCATGACCTGAGCTGAAGGCAGCGGCTTAACCCACAAGCCACCCAGGAACCCGACAAGTTATTTTTGATAGATATATATAGAATGTATTTTCCAGTTATAAGAAAAAAGGTTCTGCTCTTTTTAACCTTTTTTAAAAATTACATAATTTTTTTAAATTTAAATTTTATTTTTTAATGTTTTACCTTTCTTTTCTTTTTTTAAAAATGATTTTATTTATTTATTTGACAGACAGAGATCACAAGTCGGCAGAGAGACAGGCAGAGAGAGAGGGAGAGAGAAGCAGGCTTCCTGCAGAGCAGAGAGCCCGATGCAGGGCTCAATTCCAGGACCCTGAGATCATGACCCGAGCCGAAGGCAGCAGCCCAAACCACTGAGCCACCCAGGCACCCCAATGTTTTACTTTTCAATATACTACTTAGAATATAAACCCTATTCCATTTTGTAAGAAGGTTACCATTTAAAATATGTTAATTTTCTCATTGTGTCTTCCCCTCTCATTGCTTTATTTTGAATAAAACATTTCACAATAAACATAACTGATGCTTTCCTTTTGATGGTCCCTCTGTTGGGCATATTGTATATGAGCCATGAGAATTAGTTTTACAACATTTATTCATGTTTGTTGATATGTTTTATCATAACTAATTTTCCCTCCCTTATCTAGATTCCCCAGCTTTCAGGCAGGTGGACACTTAATAAACCATACCCAAGGGATGTATCAAGTACTTCTTAGACATTCTCTCAGACCCTTGAGGTCTCATTTTGCCTAGGGATTTGCAATAGGTTCGGCCAGAGGCACCACTGTGACAACTGATGTCCATGGTCTATCTCCTGCTAAGCTCAAGAGGTCACTGGTTTCCAAGTTTATCTATACAATTAATGCACTCCATCAAGTTCTTTTTTTTTTTAATATTAACAAACTTATTTTAAAGTTTATATGGAGAGGCAAAGACTCACAATAGTCAACATAGTGTTGAAGGAGAACAAAGACTGAGGACTGACTTCAAAGTTTACCATAACGATGGGGTGCCTGGTTGGCTCAGTGGGTTAAGTTTCTGCCTTTGGCTCAGGTCATGATCCCAGGGGCCTAGGATCAAGTCCCGTATTGGGCTCTCTGCTCAGCAGGGAGCCTGCTTCTCCTCATTTCTCTCTCTGTCTGTCTCTCTGCCTATTTGTTTTCTCTCTCTCTGTCAAATAAATAAATAAAATCTTTAAAAAAAGTATACCATAACGATCATTGGAAGCAAGATATTGTAATACCACAGAAAGACTAGATTAAAGGAACAGAATATATATTATCAATTATATTTTATATTTAATATAAAAGCAAATCAATACAAGAGAGCAAAATACAACCTTTTAAACAAATGGTTCTGGAGTAATGGTGAAGCTAAATGTAAAAATATAAAATAAAAATAAAATAAATAATAAAATAAAATAAATCCAGGCAGATATCATACACTCTTCACAAAAATTAACTCAGATTAAATTATAAACCTAAACATGAAACATGTAGAAGGTAATATAGAAGAAAATTTAAATGACCTTGGTTTTGGAAATAACTTTAGCTACAAAAGCACAAGCACTGAATTTAAAAATGTCTACTCTGTGAAACAAGGCCAAGAGAATGAAAAGGCAAAGCACAGACTGTGAGAAAAAATTTGCAAAATACACATCTGGCAAAGGACAGTTAATCAAAAAGACACAAAGACCCCTTAAAACTCAACAATCGTGGAAAAACCTGATTAAAAATGAGCCAAAGACCTTAGCAGATACCTCACAAAAGAAAATATTACAGATGGCAAATAAGCATATAAAAAGATGCTTCACATCATATGTCATCAGGAAAATGCAAATTAAAACAAAAAAGAGACACCAGTACATACCCAGAATCCAGAACACTGACAACAGAACACGAAATGTTGGTGAGGATGTGGAGCAACAGGAATGTTCTTCCATGTCTATTGAGAATAAAGAATGGAAAACAACTTGGCAGTTTCTTACAAAACTAAACATATTCTTGCCAGATGATTCAGCAGTAGCAGTTCTTGGTATTTATCCAAAGAAGATGAAACCTATACCCACAAAGATGTCTATAGCAGTTTTATTCATTACTGACAAAAGCTTGGAAGCAACCAAGATATCCTTTCATAGGTGAAAGTTCAAATAAAGGGTAGTACATGCAAACAATGGAATCTTATTTAATGCTAGAGAAATGAATTACCAAGCCATGAAAAGATATGGATATAAATATTTAATAAATATTTGATTTTAGGCTTCTACCAGTCTATCAATAGTATTAGTATATTTTAACAGTGAATGCTCAGCATTCACGAATTTACCTAATAAAATATTTGGGGTTCAATATTTGAAATACTTCAACCTCTATGATTATATTCCTAATAATTTTGAATTGGGGTAAATAAACCTTAATTTTTTGTAACTTGTTTCTTATTGCAAAAGAGCTCAATGAAATTTTAGAAAATAAAAATTTACAAAAAAAAAAAGTTTAGTTTACTATTGCCAAATAATTTAAAACTTTACCTTATATTCAAATACATATATTTTTCTAAATGGATTTATAGGCTACTAAAACCAAAAACTTTTAGTTATACTAGATTTCATATCATGCCATCAATGCCAGAAAGCCATCTGGCGATGACTTGTCTTAAATAGAGTTAAGATGGGTGTTATTACAATGCAAGATGGAAACAAAGATAGTATAACAATTGAGTGTTACATAACTTTTCTGTTTTGATCAAGTTACTAATCTACAAAAGGCTTTTATCGGTGACACACTTGGGAATTTAACAAAACTTTTAAACTAGCATGTGCGACTCATTCCTAGAAAACAACACAATCAATAACACTTTCTTTAGATGAAATCATGACTATTTCTCCATTTGAATAAAAAAGGGAGCAACCCCAATAAGTTTATTGAACATGAAAAGTTGAAATGCTATAATGCTCCTAAGGAATTAAATGGTCCAGTCATGAATTACAAAAAAAGGATATAAATTACCAAAGTGATTGTATAATTGGAATGTACAACTGCCCATTATCGTTCAATAGTGTAGGCTTGTACAAGAACTCTATAAAAGAACTCCACTTCTAAACCGTGGAAAATATGTTCCCTTTCCCCCTATATACAACTATTAAGCCATTCATTTAGCTTTTAAAATATCCACTTAATACAGGCTTTTTACTCATTTGCACAAATACCCAGGAAGTGAAGGAGGGTGTTATACAAATATTAAAGGAAAAGATTGCTCTAGGCAGAGCAAGTAAGTATATAGACTTTGTGTGAACAGCTGGTCTGTTACTTTTGAGGAAAAACAAGGAGGCCAATCAGGAGTTCATAGTGGTGGAGAGAGGAAGAACGTATTGATGTATGACCCTCTAGTACATTGAAACGTCTTCAGTTTTTATTTAATATGAAAGGGGAATATACCAAAAGACTTTCAACAGCAGAATAAAATCATCTGACTTGATTTTTAGGTTAAGTTGCTGTACCAAAATAAATTTGCAGGGAGAAAGGAGTGCAGTATGTGTGGAAGTGGGGTTATCCATCAAGTCAATAATTCAGGAACATATGATGGTGTTTTTAGCATACTGGGTGGTAATAGAAGTGGTGAGGTATGGTTTTTATTTTGTATCTATTTTGATGGTGAATATTCTGGTGAACAGGATGGGGTATGTGCAGGACAGACAATATCAACATTTATTTTACCTGCACAAACAGAAGGGTGGAGTCTTCATTCCCTGATATGGAGAGAATTCTGAGTTCAAATGTTCTTTCTGATTAAATGGCATAGGGATGATGAGGATTTAGTCAGACAGTGAAAGAGAGCAGTAAGCATAGTGTTAAGCGGTAAGACATTATAATACATTTGAACATCAAAAAAAGTTGTGTTGGATCACCCGTTTATGTGAGTAAATAAATAAATAAAGCTTCCTGGGGTTCTGATAGAGGTAAAGAAGACTACTATATGATCCAAAGGGGCACGTGCACCAAATGTTGATAGCAGCAATATCCACAATAGCCAAACTATGGAAAGAACCTAGATGCCCATCAACAAATGAATGGTATATATTTCAAATTCAAGTCAGAGATGAAAGAAACATCTGGACTCTGTCCTCAGGTACAGGCAGTATTCTGAACTGAGGCTAGAACCAGAGACCATTCTAATGAAAGGCCTCCACAGGTGGGCTCCGACTCAGTTTCCTGTATGTATATTCATTCATGAAATCGCTCTGCGGGTCAACATGCAGAACAAAACCATTTAATAAAAGTGACAATGAGGAGAGGAAAGGGAGGCCAGAAGGCTTGTGAATGTGGAGAGAGGAGGAGCCAGGGGAGGAGGGGGGAGGGGGGGCGGAAAAACTGAGAATCCCTCCCTGTGCTCCTTGCTGCCAGGGAGGTCTGAGGGACTAGTTTCTACCTGGGATCCCAAGTCCAGTACAAAAGTGGCGGGGCCACAGCTCGGGATGAGGGAAGGGGGTCCTCGGCACACGCGCGTGAAGATGCCAAACGAAGGGGGCTATTGCGCTCGCTGCGGGGGGCACCTCGCCTGGCTCCATCCCCGGCCCGACCCCGTGGGGACCCGGGTGTGGCGCGTCGTCCGGGGTGGTCCCGCTGCCCCGGGGGTCGCGGGAGGCTGGGTCCCGACACCCCCGCGAGCTCGCGGCCCGCGCTTTCTGCTCCAGGTGAGGGCGCAGCGCGGTGTCACTTTACCTGCTCGCAGAGGGTCGTCCTGAGAAGCCATGGGGCAGGGCGGGGCAGCGGGCCGTGGGAGCGGGACAGTGCGGCCTCAGGAGCTGGGCTGGAGCGCGGGAGTGCGGGTGTCCTGCAGTGCGGACTGGGCTGCAGCAGAGCACAGCGGAGCTGCGCCCCTCCTCCGCCAGCTCCTCCACCTCCTCTCAGACTCTCCGCTGCGTCCTCCTCCGCGAGCTCACTCCCGGATTCTGCAATTAGCAAAGCCCCTTCTCCGGACCGCCCACACCCTCGCCCACCTCCCCCTCCGTCCTGAGGCGCGGGCCAGGGGCACGGGCACCGGGAAAGCCCGGGGGGCTTGCGAGGGTGGCCAGCGCCAGCGCTGAGCGGCCTCCTAGCCTGGCTCCCCGAGCGGGTGTCCACCTGCTGCCTGGCTGCAAAAAGATCATCAGCCCTAAACCCCGGCTGCACTCTCGGGTCACTTCGCTGGCTTCCTGATTGTGCCCAAAGCCGGGAACCAGCTTCCCCAGCACAGGCCTGAGCTGAGATGCTTGCCCGCGATCTGTTTAAGCAGTCTCCTCCTCTCCAGGCAGGGTCCGCCATTGCATGATGGCATCCACGAATCACTTAGACCTGGATGTTTTGGTTTTTTGTTTCTTTTTTGGTTATTGGTTATTACATGACCTCCATGGTAGGGGATCCACAAAGGGAGTGAAAAGAGGACGCCTGATGCATACGCATATGGCCATTCTAGAAAAAGAGCTTGAGGTTCTCTGGGAAGCGCGGCATTGGTCCTTGCACTATGGTTTTGCTGCATCAAATAGTTCCTTCCTCTTCAAATATAAATATATAAATATATTGATCAAGTCACTCGCATGTCTTAGGAGAATGTCATACCTTTAGTAGCAAACTTGAAATCTTGGACATTGGTTTTGATTTTTGTTTTGGTTTGATTTGGTTCGGTTTTTGTAATTTTAAAAATCCCTCCAGCCCTTGGCTCTGTCTGACCTGAGTGCTTTCTGCTGTTTCTGCAACAAAACTGTCAGGGCAGCGAAAACTCTCATTGTATACAGTGGCGCCCCCTTCTGAACACTTTGTTAATAAAAAGCTTTTTTTTTTTTTTGGCTATTGTAAATGTGAAACAACAATGAGGTATTTCAAAGAGGTGAACCACACCCTTTCTCTAAGGGTGGGGTAAGGGTTACTCAAAAAGGAACTTGACAAGGCTTTTAAAGATACCGACAATCATTATAACATAACGTGACTGATTGTTACCGTGCTCTTAACTGGGCAAAGACTTGTTGGCTTCCAAGAAAGACGAACATAGTTGAGATGGTTCTAGCGGCCTTCTAGCACAGGGTCTCATGAGGCAGGGATTCTAGCCACGGGCTGTGCAAGGCATGAGGACTGCTAGTGATTCTATTTTTTCCTCTGCAGAATGGGTCTTTCTACATTCCAGGTCCTTTCTACCCCAATAAATAATGCGGCGATTCTCTCAGTGAGTTGTACTTTTGGTTTAAACAGCCAACTGTCTCTTAAAAAGGACTTTTGTTTAAAGTCCTTTAAAAAAAAGCCCTTTCAAAAAATTTTTTTTTTAATTTTTATTTTTAAATCGCATATGTTTACTCTGATCCTGGAACTTTGTCATTTTGACCTTCTCTGCTGATTAAAATATTCTTCATCATCAGCACCTACTGCTCTCCTCTCCTGGTGGTCTCTCCGGAAGGGGTCTTCTCTAGCTCTTCTAGCAGAGGATGGACACTTCCCCTCTACCCCTGTTACCGGACCAACCTTACCTATCCTGCAGGGTCAGGTCGGCCTGGCCTTTTATCTGTTGTTCTCTTCTGAGTGGTTAGATTTCATAGACACCGTGGTTTGCTTTTGTCAGGATTTACCCTGGACTATCAAAACCCTTTTCTTGTGCCAGTGAAGCCTAAGAAACAGTCCTGATGAGAGAACCAGGAACTCGAACAGATCATATTTATCCTGAAGGTTCCGTCCAAAATGAAGAATACATTTCTGAGGAGCCTCAAGATCTCTCAGAAGGAAAGTTTCACCAACTCTGTCATGTAGGGGCATCAATTCTGATTCTGTGTCAATTTTCATACTTTCCCAGCTAGTAATTCTCTACCTCAAAAAGCCCACTCTCAACCGTTTCCTCTCTCAAAGGCAGTTGCTCTTAGAGTCTGCACATGGCACTTGGGGCCTGCTGGTCGTTGACTCCTGCTCTCTGTACCTTGGGTCTACCAGCTGCGGGGCATCAAGATGAGAACGTCTCTTGTTCTAAGACTTAATATAGTTTGGGGCACATGGTAAGCTATAATCACTTTTTTAGTTGATCCAAGTGTTCGACCTTTCTTAATTATTCTAGTACCACAGTTTACTTGTTCTAAGATTTGTCCTCCCCCCTCATTCTAATATCTCTTGCACTTGATGACATATCCTAGTTTAACTGACAGCATTTCTCTTTCTTAGTCGAACATAAACTATAGTGCATCTTACCCTTGATGAAAGCTAGGATGCAATTAAATACCCTATTTATGGTTACGATTCTGATATTTGAAATCCTCCGGTAGCTCCCTGTGCCCCCACAGTGTAGTACCTCACCTCCTCGGCATAGTATACAAACCATCTCACCCCCAGAGTTAACCCCGGGGCCTAGTCTCCATCCCCAGGTGATGCTGCCATATCAGCTGTCCATTGTCATGAACTTGCTGTAGTTTCCCGAATGCACTGTGCTGCCTCCTGGCACTTTGAAACTTGACACACTCATCCTCATTCTTTGCTTTGCCCTTGTCTATCACCTCCCCTCAAAATCTGTTCCTAAGTGCCTTTTCCCAGCTCCAACCTACCCTTGGCAGTCTTTTATCTCCCTGTGGTAAAACCTGTCACACTGCACCATGGACATGCCCGTTGTCCCCCTGAGAAGAAAAAAGGGACAGTGAGGGCCCGCCAGCATTTGCAGCTCCAGTGAAGAGCCCCATGCCTGGCTTGCAGGAAATGCCAGATCATGAAGACAAACGGAGATCATCCTCTGGCTAAAACCAGCTCTTCTTTGCCTACCGCAGGATTGGATCAATAAAGAGCAGCCAGTTATTACTGCTGTTTTTCTAGGGATTTTTTACCCATATATTTCCCAGGTCTTGACTCTTTTTATAGCACTTTAATTCAGGCTTCAACCACTTCCTAGTCAGATCAGGTGAAATCATTCTCCTTCCCATAGCCTCGGTGTATTTCACACCTAGTGAATCTTTTTTGAAAGATCTTATTTACCCATTGAACGATCACAAGTAGGTAGAGAGGCAGGCAGAGAGAGGGGTGGGGGAGCAGGCTCCCCGCTGAGCAGAGAGCCCGATGTGGGGCTCCATCCCAGGACCCTGAAATCATGACCTGAGCCGAAGGCAGAGGCCTAAACCACTGAGCCACCCAGGAGCCCCCATATCTCGTAATTTTTAATCAACGTGCAAAAAGTATTGTACATATTTATGAAGTGCAAACAAATTCTGTGAAACCGTAGATGGACTTAAAGATACTATTATGTATCAAATATTGTAAAAATTAAGCAAGGAAATAGCAAACATAAAATAACCAAAGCATACAAACTTGGGTAGATACAATAGGTGTGATCATGTTCTACTTCATAAAGAGATGAGTTAATAGATAAATAGAAGTACCTAGACTTTTTAGACGTTAATAAAACTTTGCCTGTTATTTCTTAGCTATATAAAATATATGGTTTTCTAACAAAAACGCTTATCTTAAAAATATTTAAAAATAAATTTCAGGCTACTCATAAGGTTCTATTTACTTTTCTACTGAAGGAAAAGCTGGTTGTTGTAGTTGTAGTTGTAGTTGTTTCTTTGTTTTAGTCTCCTCCTAGTTTTTATTATTATAATGTGGAATGAGGAATGTTAGATTGAAAAGTGAATTATTTTATAGACAAAATTCATTACTTGATTCACTTCCTGGTACAGCAGATGGAACTCCTGAAAACATGCCCTTTTGCCTTACAGAAGAGTAACAGTTATGCTTACTTCTGAAACATGCTTGGTGGTGGCCCTAAATAGTGACACCATACTAAACATTTTGAATATTTGCAATTAATTTTTATAGTCATAGGGCTCCAAAAGGCACTGCTAGTCTCTTAGTAGGTATTTCAATAAAGCTAAAAGTTGCCTGACTGTTTAAAAATATTAACAAGGCACAAAACATGGCAGAAGTATTGTCCTCAGATATTATTTTTTTCCATATGCTCCTGATTCCAGACATGACAAGTTATTTTTTAAAATTTTTTTATAAAAGATTTTATTTATTTCCTTGACAGAGATCACAAGTAGGCAGGGTCAGGCAGAGGGAGAGGGGGGAAGCAGGCTCCCTGATGAGCTGAGGGCCCGATGTGGGACTCGATCCAAGGATTCTGGGATCATGACCTGAGCTGAAGGCAGAGGCTTTAACCCACTGAGCCACCCAGGTGCCCCCATGACAAGTTATTTTTTTTAAAGATTTTATTTATTTATTTGACAGAGAGAGAGATTACAAGTAGGCAGAGAGGCAGGCAAAGAGAGAGAGGAGGTAGCAGGCTCCCCGATGAGCAGAGAGCCCAATGTGGGGCTCCATCCCAGGACCCTGAGATCATGACCTGAGCTGAAGGCAGCGGCTTAACCCACAAGCCACCCAGGAACCCGACAAGTTATTTTTGATAGATATATATAGAATGTATTTTCCAGTTATAAGAAAAATGGTTCTGCTCTTTTTAACCTTTTTTAAAAATTACATAATTTTTTTAAATTTAAATTTTATTTTTTAATGTTTTACCTTTCTTTTCTTTTTTTAAAAAAGATTTTATTTATTTATTTGACAGACAGAGATCACAAGTCGGCAGAGAGACAGGCAGAGAGAGAGGGAGAGAGAAGCAGGCTTCCTGCAGAGCAGAGAGCCCGATGCAGGGCTCAATTCCAGGACCCTGAGATCATGACCCGAGCCGAAGGCAGCAGCCCAAACCACTGAGCCACCCAGGCACCCCAATGTTTTACTTTTCAATATACTACTTAGAATATAAACCCTATTCCATTTTGTAAGAAGGTTACCATTTAAAATATGTTAATTTTCTCATTGTGTCTTCCCCTCTCATTGCTTTATTTTGAATAAAACATTTCACAATAAACATAACTGATGCTTTCCTTTTGATGGTCCCTCTGTTGGGCATATTGTATATGAGCCATGAGAATTAGTTTTACAACATTTATTCATGTTTGTTGATATGTTTTATCATAACTAATTTTCCCTCCCTTATCTAGATTCCCCAGCTTTCAGGCAGGTGGACACTTAATAAACCATACCCAAGGGATGTATCAAGTACTTCTTAGACATTCTCTCAGACCCTTGAGGTCTCATTTTGCCTAGGGATTTGCAATAGGTTCGGCCAGAGGCACCACTGTGACAACTGATGTCCATGGTCTATCTCCTGCTAAGCTCAAGAGGTCACTGGTTTCCAAGTTTATCTATACAATTAATGCACTCCATCAAGTTCTTTTTTTTTTTTAATATTAACAAACTTATTTTAAAGTTTATATGGAGAGGCAAAGACTCACAATAGTCAACATAGTGTTGAAGGAGAACAAAGACTGAGGACTGACTTCAAAGTTTACCATAACGATGGGGTGCCTGGTTGGCTCAGTGGGTTAAGTTTCTGCCTTTGGCTCAGGTCATGATCCCAGGGGCCTAGGATCAAGTCCCGTATTGGGCTCTCTGCTCAGCAGGGAGCCTGCTTCTCCTCATTTCTCTCTCTGTCTGTCTCTCTGCCTATTTGTGATCTCTCTCTCTGTCAAATAAATAAATAAAATCTTTAAAAAAAGTATACCATAACGATCATTGGAAGCAAGATATTGTAATACCACAGAAAGACTAGATTAAAGGAACAGAATATATATTATCAATTATATTTTATATTTAATATAAAAGCAAATCAATACAAGAGAGCAAAATACAACCTTTTAAACAAATGGTTCTGGAGTAATGGTGAAGCTAAATGTAAAAATATAAAATAAAAATAAAATAAATAATAAAATAAAATAAATCCAGGCAGATATCATACACTCTTCACAAAAATTAACTCAGATTAAATTATAAACCTAAACATGAAACATGTAGAAGGTAATATAGAAGAAAATTTAAATGACCTTGGTTTTGGAAATAACTTTAGCTACAAAAGCACAAGCACTGAATTTAAAAATGTCTACTCTGTGAAACAAGGCCAAGAGAATGAAAAGGCAAAGCACAGACTGTGAGAAAAAATTTGCAAAATACACATCTGGCAAAGGACAGTTAATCAAAAAGACACAAAGACCCCTTAAAACTCAACAATCGTGGAAAAACCTGATTAAAAATGAGCCAAAGACCTTAGCAGATACCTCACAAAAGAAAATATTACAGATGGCAAATAAGCATATAAAAAGATGCTTCACATCATATGTCATCAGGAAAATGCAAATTAAAACAAAAAAGAGACACCAGTACATACCCAGAATCCAGAACACTGACAACAGAACACGAAATGTTGGTGAGGATGTGGAGCAACAGGAATGTTCTTCCATGTCTATTGAGAATAAAGAATGGAAAACAACTTGGCAGTTTCTTACAAAACTAAACATATTCTTGCCAGATGATTCAGCAGTAGCAGTTCTTGGTATTTATCCAAAGAAGATGAAACCTATACCCACAAAGATGTCTATAGCAGTTTTATTCATTACTGACAAAAGCTTGGAAGCAACCAAGATATCCTTTCATAGGTGAAAGTTCAAATAAAGGGTAGTACATGCAAACAATGGAATCTTATTTAATGCTAGAGAAATGAATTCCCAAGCCATGAAAAGATATGGATATAAATATTTAATAAATATTTGATTTTAGGCTTCTACCAGTCTATCAATAGTATTAGTATATTTTAACAGTGAATGCTCAGCATTCACGAATTTACCTAATAAAATATTTGGGGTTCAATATTTGAAATACTTCAACCTCTATGATTATATTCCTAATAATTTTGAATTGGGGTAAATAAACCTTAATTTTTTGTAACTTGTTTCTTATTGCAAAAGAGCTCAATGAAATTTTAGAAAATAAAAATTTACAAAAAAAAAAGTTTAGTTTACTATTGCCAAATAATTTAAAACTTTACCTTATATTCAAATACATATATTTTTCTAAATGGATTTATAGGCTACTAAAACCAAAAACTTTTAGTTATACTAGATTTCATATCATGCCATCAATGCCAGAAAGCCATCTGGCGATGACTTGTCTTAAATAGAGTTAAGATGGGTGTTATTACAATGCAAGATGGAAACAAAGATAGTATAACAATTGAGTGTTACATAACTTTTCTGTTTTGATCAAGTTACTAATCTACAAAAGGCTTTTATCGGTGACACACTTGGGAATTTAACAAAACTTTTAAACTAGCATGTGCGACTCATTCCTAGAAAACAACACAATCAATAACACTTTCTTTAGATGAAATCATGACTATTTCTCCATTTGAATAAAAAAGGGAGCAACCCCAATAAGTTTATTGAACATGAAAAGTTGAAATGCTATAATGCTCCTAAGGAATTAAATGGTCCAGTCATGAATTACAAAAAAAGGATATAAATTACCAAAGTGATTGTATAATTGGAATGTACAACTGCCCATTATCGTTCAATAGTGTAGGCTTGTACAAGAACTCTATAAAAGAACTCCACTTCTAAACCGTGGAAAATATGTTCCCTTTCCCCCTATATACAACTATTAAGCCATTCATTTAGCTTTTAAAATATCCACTTAATACAGGCTTTTTACTCATTTGCACAAATACCCAGGAAGTGAAGGAGGGTGTTATACAAATATTAAAGGAAAAGATTGCTCTAGGCAGAGCAAGTAAGTATATAGACTTTGTGTGAACAGCTGGTCTGTTACTTTTGAGGAAAAACAAGGAGGCCAATCAGGAGTTCATAGTGGTGGAGAGAGGAAGAACGTATTGATGTATGACCCTCTAGTACATTGAAACGTCTTCAGTTTTTATTTAATATGAAAGGGGAATATACCAAAAGACTTTCAACAGCAGAATAAAATCATCTGACTTGATTTTTAGGTTAAGTTGCTGTACCAAAATAAATTTGCAGGGAGAAAGGAGTGCAGTATGTGTGGAAGTGGGGTTATCCATCAAGTCAATAATTCAGGAACATATGATGGTGTTTTTAGCATACTGGGTGGTAATAGAAGTGGTGAGGTATGGTTTTTATTTTGTATCTATTTTGATGGTGAATATTCTGGTGAACAGGATGGGGTATGTGCAGGACAGACAATATCAACATTTATTTTACCTGCACAAACAGAAGGGTGGAGTCTTCATTCCCTGATATGGAGAGAATTCTGAGTTCAAATGTTCTTTCTGATTAAATGGCATAGGGATGATGAGGATTTAGTCAGACAGTGAAAGAGAGCAGTAAGCATAGTGTTAAGCGGTAAGACATTATAATACATTTGAACATCAAAAAAAGTTGTGTTGGATCACCCGTTTATGTGAGTAAATAAATAAATAAAGCTTCCTGGGGTTCTGATAGAGGTAAAGAAGACTACTATATGATCCAAAGGGGCACGTGCACCAAATGTTGATAGCAGCAATATCCACAATAGCCAAACTATGGAAAGAACCTAGATGCCCATCAACAAATGAATGGTATATATTTCAAATTCAAGTCAGAGATGAAAGAAACATCTGGACTCTGTCCTCAGGTACAGGCAGTATTCTGAACTGAGGCTAGAACCAGAGACCATTCTAATGAAAGGCCTCCACAGGTGGGCTCCGACTCAGTTTCCTGTATGTATATTCATTCATGAAATCGCTCTGCGGGTCAACATGCAGAACAAAACCATTTAATAAAAGTGACAATGAGGAGAGGAAAGGGAGGCCAGAAGGCTTGTGAATGTGGAGAGAGGAGGAGCCAGGGGAGGAGGGGGGAGGGGGGGCGGAAAAACTGAGAATCCCTCCCTGTGCTCCTTGCTGCCAGGGAGGTCTGAGGGACTAGTTTCTACCTGGGATCCCAAGTCCAGTACAAAAGTGGCGGGGCCACAGCTCGGGATGAGGGAAGGGGGTCCTCGGCACACGCGCGTGAAGATGCCAAACGAAGGGGGCTATTGCGCTCGCTGCGGGGGGCACCTCGCCTGGCTCCATCCCCGGCCCGACCCCGTGGGGACCCGGGTGTGGCGCGTCGTCCGGGGTGGTCCCGCTGCCCCGGGGGTCGCGGGAGGCTGGGTCCCGACACCCCCGCGAGCTCGCGGCCCGCGCTTTCTGCTCCAGGTGAGGGCGCAGCGCGGTGTCACTTTACCTGCTCGCAGAGGGTCGTCCTGAGAAGCCATGGGGCAGGGCGGGGCAGCGGGCCGTGGGAGCGGGACAGTGCGGCCTCAGGAGCTGGGCTGGAGCGCGGGAGTGCGGGTGTCCTGCAGTGCGGACTGGGCTGCAGCAGAGCACAGCGGAGCTGCGCCCCTCCTCCGCCAGCTCCTCCACCTCCTCTCAGACTCTCCGCTGCGTCCTCCTCCGCGAGCTCACTCCCGGATTCTGCAATTAGCAAAGCCCCTTCTCCGGACCGCCCACACCCTCGCCCACCTCCCCCTCCGTCCTGAGGCGCGGGCCAGGGGCACGGGCACCGGGAAAGCCCGGGGGGCTTGCGAGGGTGGCCAGCGCCAGCGCTGAGCGGCCTCCTAGCCTGGCTCCCCGAGCGGGTGTCCACCTGCTGCCTGGCTGCAAAAAGATCATCAGCCCTAAACCCCGGCTGCACTCTCGGGTCACTTCGCTGGCTTCCTGATTGTGCCCAAAGCCGGGAACCAGCTTCCCCAGCACAGGCCTGAGCTGAGATGCTTGCCCGCGATCTGTTTAAGCAGTCTCCTCCTCTCCAGGCAGGGTCCGCCATTGCATGATGGCATCCACGAATCACTTAGACCTGGATGTTTTGGTTTTTTGTTTCTTTTTTGGTTATTGGTTATTACATGACCTCCATGGTAGGGGATCCACAAAGGGAGTGAAAAGAGGACGCCTGATGCATACGCATATGGCCATTCTAGAAAAAGAGCTTGAGGTTCTCTGGGAAGCGCGGCATTGGTCCTTGCACTATGGTTTTGCTGCATCAAATAGTTCCTTCCTCTTCAAATATAAATATATAAATATATTGATCAAGTCACTCGCATGTCTTAGGAGAATGTCATACCTTTAGTAGCAAACTTGAAATCTTGGACATTGGTTTTGATTTTTGTTTTGGTTTGATTTGGTTCGGTTTTTGTAATTTTAAAAATCCCTCCAGCCCTTGGCTCTGTCTGACCTGAGTGCTTTCTGCTGTTTCTGCAACAAAACTGTCAGGGCAGCGAAAACTCTCATTGTATACAGTGGCGCCCCCTTCTGAACACTTTGTTAATAAAAAGCTTTTTTTTTTTTTTTGGCTATTGTAAATGTGAAACAACAATGAGGTATTTCAAAGAGGTGAACCACACCCTTTCTCTAAGGGTGGGGTAAGGGTTACTCAAAAAGGAACTTGACAAGGCTTTTAAAGATACCGACAATCATTATAACATAACGTGACTGATTGTTACCGTGCTCTTAACTGGGCAAAGACTTGTTGGCTTCCAAGAAAGACGAACATAGTTGAGATGGTTCTAGCGGCCTTCTAGCACAGGGTCTCATGAGGCAGGGATTCTAGCCACGGGCTGTGCAAGGCATGAGGACTGCTAGTGATTCTATTTTTTCCTCTGCAGAATGGGTCTTTCTACATTCCAGGTCCTTTCTACCCCAATAAATAATGCGGCGATTCTCTCAGTGAGTTGTACTTTTGGTTTAAACAGCCAACTGTCTCTTAAAAAGGACTTTTGTTTAAAGTCCTTTAAAAAAAAGCCCTTTCAAAAAATTTTTTTTTTAATTTTTATTTTTAAATCGCATATGTTTACTCTGATCCTGGAACTTTGTCATTTTGACCTTCTCTGCTGATTAAAATATTCTTCATCATCAGCACCTACTGCTCTCCTCTCCTGGTGGTCTCTCCGGAAGGGGTCTTCTCTAGCTCTTCTAGCAGAGGATGGACACTTCCCCTCTACCCCTGTTACCGGACCAACCTTACCTATCCTGCAGGGTCAGGTCGGCCTGGCCTTTTATCTGTTGTTCTCTTCTGAGTGGTTAGATTTCATAGACACCGTGGTTTGCTTTTGTCAGGATTTACCCTGGACTATCAAAACCCTTTTCTTGTGCCAGTGAAGCCTAAGAAACAGTCCTGATGAGAGAACCAGGAACTCGAACAGATCATATTTATCCTGAAGGTTCCGTCCAAAATGAAGAATACATTTCTGAGGAGCCTCAAGATCTCTCAGAAGGAAAGTTTCACCAACTCTGTCATGTAGGGGCATCAATTCTGATTCTGTGTCAATTTTCATACTTTCCCAGCTAGTAATTCTCTACCTCAAAAAGCCCACTCTCAACCGTTTCCTCTCTCAAAGGCAGTTGCTCTTAGAGTCTGCACATGGCACTTGGGGCCTGCTGGTCGTTGACTCCTGCTCTCTGTACCTTGGGTCTACCAGCTGCGGGGCATCAAGATGAGAACGTCTCTTGTTCTAAGACTTAATATAGTTTGGGGCACATGGTAAGCTATAATCACTTTTTTAGTTGATCCAAGTGTTCGACCTTTCTTAATTATTCTAGTACCACAGTTTACTTGTTCTAAGATTTGTCCTCCCCCCTCATTCTAATATCTCTTGCACTTGATGACATATCCTAGTTTAACTGACAGCATTTCTCTTTCTTAGTCGAACATAAACTATAGTGCATCTTACCCTTGATGAAAGCTAGGATGCAATTAAATACCCTATTTATGGTTACGATTCTGATATTTGAAATCCTCCGGTAGCTCCCTGTGCCCCCACAGTGTAGTACCTCACCTCCTCGGCATAGTATACAAACCATCTCACCCCCAGAGTTAACCCCGGGGCCTAGTCTCCATCCCCAGGTGATGCTGCCATATCAGCTGTCCATTGTCATGAACTTGCTGTAGTTTCCCGAATGCACTGTGCTGCCTCCTGGCACTTTGAAACTTGACACACTCATCCTCATTCTTTGCTTTGCCCTTGTCTATCACCTCCCCTCAAAATCTGTTCCTAAGTGCCTTTTCCCAGCTCCAACCTACCCTTGGCAGTCTTTTATCTCCCTGTGGTAAAACCTGTCACACTGCACCATGGACATGCCCGTTGTCCCCCTGAGAAGAAAAAAGGGACAGTGAGGGCCCGCCAGCATTTGCAGCTCCAGTGAAGAGCCCCATGCCTGGCTTGCAGGAAATGCCAGATCATGAAGACAAACGGAGATCATCCTCTGGCTAAAACCAGCTCTTCTTTGCCTACCGCAGGATTGGATCAATAAAGAGCAGCCAGTTATTACTGCTGTTTTTCTAGGGATTTTTTACCCATATATTTCCCAGGTCTTGACTCTTTTTATAGCACTTTAATTCAGGCTTCAACCACTTCCTAGTCAGATCAGGTGAAATCATTTTCCTTCCCATAGCCTCGGTGTATTTCACACCTAGTGAATCTTTTTTGAAAGATCTTATTTACCCATTTGACAGATCACAAGTAGGTAGAGAGGCAGGCAGAGAGAGGGGTGGGGGAGCAGGCTCCCCGCTGAGCAGAGAGCCCGATGTGGGGCTCCATCCCAGGACCCTGAAATCATGACCTGAGCCGAAGGCAGAGGCCTAAACCACTGAGCCACCCAGGAGCCCCCATATCTCGTAATTTTTAATCAACGTGCAAAAAGTATTGTACATATTTATGAAGTGCAAACAAATTCTGTGAAACCGTAGATGGACTTAAAGATACTATTATGTATCAAATATTGTAAAAATTAAGCAAGGAAATAGCAAACATAAAATAACCAAAGCATACAAACTTGGGTAGATACAATAGGTGTGATCATGTTCTACTTCATAAAGAGATGAGTTAATAGATAAATAGAAGTAACTAGACTTTTTAGACGTTAATAAAACTTTGCCTGTTATTTCTTAGCTATATAAAATATATGGTTTTCTAACAAAAACGCTTATCTTAAAAATATTTAAAAATAAATTTCAGGCTACTCATAAGGTTCTATTTACGTTTCCACTGAAGGAAAAGCTGGTTGTTGTAGTTGTAGTTGTAGTTGTTTGTTTGTTTTAGTCTCCTCCTAGTTTTTATTATTATAATGTGGAATGAGGAATGTTAGATTGAAAAGTGAATTATTTTATAGACAAAATTCATTACTTGATTCACTTCCTGGTACAGCAGATGGAACTCCTGAAAACATGCCCTTTTGCCTTACAGAAGAGTAACAGTTATGCTTACTTCTGAAACATGCTTGGTGGTGGCCCTAAATAGTGACACCATACTAAACATTTTGAATATTTGCAATTAATTTTTATAGTCATAGGGCTCCAAAAGGCACTGCTAGTCTCTTAGTAGGTATTTCAATAAAGCTAAAAGTTGCCTGAGTGTTTAAAAATATTAACAAGGCACAAAACATGGCAGAAGTATTGTCCTCAGATATTATTTTTTTCCATATGCTCCTGATTCCAGACATGACAAGTTATTTTTTAAAATTTTTTTATAAAAGGTTTTATTTATTTCCTTGACAGAGATCACAAGTAGGCAGGGTCAGGCAGAGGGAGAGGGGGGAAGCAGGCTCCCTGATGAGCTGAGGGCCCGATGTGGGACTCGATCCAAGGATTCTGGGATCATGACCTGAGCCGAAGGCAGAGGCTTTAACCCACTGAGCCACCCAGGTGCCCCCATGACAAGTTATTTTTTTTTAAAGATTTTATTTATTTATTTGACAGAGAGAGAGATTACAAGTAGGCAGAGAGGCAGGCAAAGAGAGAGAGGAGGTAGCAGGCTCCCCGATGAGCAGAGAGCCCAATGTGGGGCTCCATCCCAGGACCCTGAGATCATGACCTGAGCTGAAGGCAGCGGCTTAACCCACAAGCCACCCAGGAACCCGACAAGTTATTTTTGATAGATATATATAGAATGTATTTTCCAGTTATAAGAAAAATGGTTCTGCTCTTTTTAACCTTTTTTAAAAATTACATAATTTTTTTAAATTTAAATTTTATTTTTTAATGTTTTACCTTTCTTTTCTTTTTTTAAAAAAGATTTTATTTATTTATTTGACAGACAGAGATCACAAGTCGGCAGAGAGACAGGCAGAGAGAGAGGGAGAGAGAAGCAGGCTTCCTGCAGAGCAGAGAGCCCGATGCAGGGCTCAATTCCAGGACCCTGAGATCATGACCCGAGCCGAAGGCAGCAGCCCAAACCACTGAGCCACCCAGGCACCCCAATGTTTTACTTTTCAATATACTACTTAGAATATAAACCCTATTCCATTTTGTAAGAAGGTTACCATTTAAAATATGTTAATTTTCTCATTGTGTCTTCCCCTCTCATTGCTTTATTTTGAATAAAACATTTCACAATAAACATAACTGATGCTTTCCTTTTGATGGTCCCTCTGTTGGGCATATTGTATATGAGCCATGAGAATTAGTTTTACAACATTTATTCATGTTTGTTGATATGTTTTATCATAACTAATTTTCCCTCCCTTATCTAGATTCCCCAGCTTTCAGGCAGGTGGACACTTAATAAACCATACCCAAGGGATGTATCAAGTACTTCTTAGACATTCTCTCAGACCCTTGAGGTCTCATTTTGCCTAGGGATTTGCAATAGGTTCGGCCAGAGGCACCACTGTGACAACTGATGTCCATGGTCTATCTCCTGCTAAGCTCAAGAGGTCACTGGTTTCCAAGTTTATCTATACAATTAATGCACTCCATCAAGTTCTTTTTTTTTTTTTAATATTAACAAACTTATTTTAAAGTTTATATGGAGAGGCAAAGACTCACAATAGTCAACATAGTGTTGAAGGAGAACAAAGACTGAGGACTGACTTCAAAGTTTACCATAACGATGGGGCGCCTGGTTGGCTCAGTGGGTTAAGTTTCTGCCTTTGGCTCAGGTCATGATCCCAGGGGCCTAGGATCAAGTCCCGTATTGGGCTCTCTGCTCAGCAGGGAGCCTGCTTCTCCTCATTTCTCTCTCTGTCTGTCTCTCTGCCTATTTGTGATCTCTCTCTCTGTCAAATAAATAAATAAAATCTTTCAAAAAAGTATACCATAACGATCATTGGAAGCAAGATATTGTAATACCACAGAAAGACTAGATTAAAGGAACAGAATATATATTATCAATTATATTTTATATTTAATATAAAAGCAAATCAATACAAGAGAGCAAAATACAACCTTTTAAACAAATGGTTCTGGAGTAATGGTGAAGCTAAATGTAAAAATATAAAATAAAAATAAAATAAATAATAAAATAAAATAAATCCAGGCAGATATCATACACTCTTCACAAAAATTAACTCAGATTAAATTATAAACCTAAACATGAAACATGTAGAAGGTAATATAGAAGAAAATTTAAATGACCTTGGTTTTGGAAATAACTTTAGCTACAAAAGCACAAGCACTGAATTTAAAAATGTTTACTCTGTGAAACAAGGCCAAGAGAATGAAAAGGCAAAGCACAGACTGTGAGAAAAAATTTGCAAAATACACATCTGGCAAAGGACAGTTAATCAAAAAGACACAAAGACCCCTTAAAACTCAACAATCGTGGAAAAACCTGATTAAAAATGAGCCAAAGACCTTAGCAGATACCTCACAAAAGAAAATATTACAGATGGCAAATAAGCATATAAAAAGATGCTTCACATCATATGTCATCAGGAAAATGCAAATTAAAACAAAAAAGAGACACCAGTACATACCCAGAATCCAGAACACTGACAACAGAACACGAAATGTTGGTGAGGATGTGGAGCAACAGGAATGTTCTTCCATGTCTATTGAGAATAAAGAATGGAAAACAACTTGGCAGTTTCTTACAAAACTAAACATATTCTTGCCAGATGATTCAGCAGTAGCAGTTCTTGGTATTTATCCAAAGAAGATGAAACCTATACCCACAAAGATGTCTATAGCAGTTTTATTCATTACTGACAAAAGCTTGGAAGCAACCAAGATATCCTTTCATAGGTGAAAGTTCAAATAAAGGGTAGTACATGCAAACAATGGAATCTTATTTAATGCTAGAGAAATGAATTACCAAGCCATGAAAAGATATGGATATAAATATTTAATAAATATTTGATTTTAGGCTTCTACCAGTCTATCAATAGTATTAGTATATTTTAACAGTGAATGCTCAGCATTCACGAATTTACCTAATAAAATATTTGGGGTTCAATATTTGAAATACTTCAACCTCTATGATTATATTCCTAATAATTTTGAATTGGGGTAAATAAACCTTAATTTTTTGTAACTTGTTTCTTATTGCAAAAGAGCTCAATGAAATTTTAGAAAATAAAAATTTACAAAAAAAAAAGTTTAGTTTACTATTGCCAAATAATTTAAAACTTTACCTTATATTCAAATACATATATTTTTCTAAATGGATTTATAGGCTACTAAAACCAAAAACTTTTAGTTATACTAGATTTCATATCATGCCATCAATGCCAGAAAGCCATCTGGCGATGACTTGTCTTAAATAGAGTTAAGATGGGTGTTATTACAATGCAAGATGGAAACAAAGATAGTATAACAATTGAGTGTTACATAACTTTTCTGTTTTGATCAAGTTACTAATCTACAAAAGGCTTTTATCGGTGACACACTTGGGAATTTAACAAAACTTTTAAACTAGCATGTGCGACTCATTCCTAGAAAACAACACAATCAATAACACTTTCTTTAGATGAAATCATGACTATTTCTCCATTTGAATAAAAAAGGGAGCAACCCCAATAAGTTTATTGAACATGAAAAGTTGAAATGCTATAATGCTCCTAAGGAATTAAATGGTCCAGTCATGAATTACAAAAAAAGGATATAAATTACCAAAGTGATTGTATAATTGGAATGTACAACTGCCCATTATCGTTCAATAGTGTAGGCTTGTACAAGAACTCTATAAAAGAACTCCACTTCTAAACCGTGGAAAATATGTTCCCTTTCCCCCTATATACAACTATTAAGCCATTCATTTAGCTTTTAAAATATCCACTTAATACAGGCTTTTTACTCATTTGCACAAATACCCAGGAAGTGAAGGAGGGTGTTATACAAATATTAAAGGAAAAGATTGCTCTAGGCAGAGCAAGTAAGTATATAGACTTTGTGTGAACAGCTGGTCTGTTACTTTTGAGGAAAAACAAGGAGGCCAATGAGGAGTTCATAGTGGTGGAGAGAGGAAGAACGTATTGATGTATGACCCTCTAGTACATTGAAACGTCTTCAGTTTTTATTTAATATGAAAGGGGAATATACCAAAAGACTTTCAACAGCAGAATAAAATCATCTGACTTGATTTTTAGGTTAAGTTGCTGTACCAAAATAAATTTGCAGGGAGAAAGGAGTGCAGTATGTGTGGAAGTGGGGTTATCCATCAAGTCAATAATTCAGGAACATATGATGGTGTTTTTAGCATACTGGGTGGTAATAGAAGTGGTGAGGTATGGTTTTTATTTTGTATCTATTTTGATGGTGAATATTCTGGTGAACAGGATGGGGTATGTGCAGGACAGACAATATCAACATTTATTTTACCTGCACAAACAGAAGGGTGGAGTCTTCATTCCCTGATATGGAGAGAATTCTGAGTTCAAATGTTCTTTCTGATTAAATGGCATAGGGATGATGAGGATTTAGTCAGACAGTGAAAGAGAGCAGTAAGCATAGTGTTAAGCGGTAAGACATTATAATACATTTGAACATCAAAAAAAGTTGTGTTGGATCACCCGTTTATGTGAGTAAATAAATAAATAAAGCTTCCTGGGGTTCTGATAGAGGTAAAGAAGACTACTATATGATCCAAAGGGGCACGTGCACCAAATGTTGATAGCAGCAATATCCACAATAGCCAAACTATGGAAAGAACCTAGATGCCCATCAACAAATGAATGGTATATATTTCAAATTCAAGTCAGAGATGAAAGAAACATCTGGACTCTGTCCTCAGGTACAGGCAGTATTCTGAACTGAGGCTAGAACCAGAGACCATTCTAATGAAAGGCCTCCACAGGTGGGCTCCGACTCAGTTTCCTGTATGTATATTCATTCATGAAATCGCTCTGCGGGTCAACATGCAGAACAAAACCATTTAATAAAAGTGACAATGAGGAGAGGAAAGGGAGGCCAGAAGGCTTGTGAATGTGGAGAGAGGAGGAGCCAGGGGAGGAGGGGGGAGAGGGGGCGGAAAAACTGAGAATCCCTCCCTGTGCTCCTTGCTGCCAGGGAGGTCTGAGGGACTAGTTTCTACCTGGGATCCCAAGTCCAGTACAAAAGTGGCGGGGCCACAGCTCGGGATGAGGGAAGGGGGTCCTCGGCACACGCGCGTGAAGATGCCAAACGAAGGGGGCTATTGCGCTCGCTGCGGAGGGCACCTCGCCTGGCTCCAATCCCGGCCCGACCCCGTGGGGACCCGGGTGTGGCGCGTCGTCCGGGGTGGTCCCGCTGCCCCGGGGGTCGCGGGAGGCTGGGTCCCGACACCCCCGCGAGCTCGCGGCCCGCGCTTTCTGCTCCAGGTGAGGGCGCAGCGCGGTGTCACTTTACCTGCTCGCAGAGGGTCGTCCTGAGAAGCCATGGGGCAGGGTGGGGCAGCGGGCCGTGGGAGCGGGACAGTGCGGCCTCAGGAGCTGGGCTGGAGCGCGGGAGTGCGGGTGTCCTGCAGTGCGGACTGGGCTGCAGCAGAGCACAGCGGAGCTGCGCCCCTCCTCCGCCAGCTCCTCCACCTCCTCTCAGACTCTCCGCTGCGTCCTCCTCCGCGAGCTCACTCCCGGATTCTGCAATTAGCAAAGCCCCTTCTCCGGACCGCCCACGCCCTCGCCCACCTCCCCCTCCGTCCTGAGGCGCGGGCCAGGGGCACGGGCACCGGGAAAGCCCGGGGGGCTTGCGAGGGTGGCCAGCGCCAGCGCTGAGCGGCCTCCTAGCCTGGCTCCCCGAGCGGGTGTCCACCTGCTGCCTGGCTGCAAAAAGATCATCAGCCCTAAACCCCGGCTGCACTCTCGGGTCACTTCGCTGGCTTCCTGATTGTGCCCAAAGCCGGGAACCAGCTTCCCCAGCACAGGCCTGAGCTGAGATGCTTGCCCGCGATCTGTTTAAGCAGTCTCCTCCTCTCCAGGCAGGGTCCGCCATTGCATGATGGCATCCACGAATCACTTAGACCTGGATGTTTTGGTTTTTTGTTTCTTTTTTGGTTATTGGTTATTACATGACCTCCATGGTAGGGGATCCACAAAGGGAGTGAAAAGAGGACGCCTGATGCATACGCATATGGCCATTCTAGAAAAAGAGCTTGAGGTTCTCTGGGAAGCGCGGCATTGGTCCTTGCACTATGGTTTTGCTGCATCAAATAGTTCCTTCCTCTTCAAATATAAATATATAAATATATTGATCAAGTCACTCGCATGTCTTAGGAGAATGTCATACCTTTAGTAGCAAACTTGAAATCTTGGACATTGGTTTTGATTTTTGTTTTGGTTTGATTTGGTTCGGTTTTTGTAATTTTAAAAATCCCTCCAGCCCTTGGCTCTGTCTGACCTGAGTGCTTTCTGCTGTTTCTGCAACAAAACTGTCAGGGCAGCGAAAACTCTCATTGTATACAGTGGCGCCCCCTTCTGAACACTTTGTTAATAAAAAGCTTTTTTTTTTTTTTTTGGCTATTGTAAATGTGAAACAACAATGAGGTATTTCAAAGAGGTGAACCACACCCTTTCTCTAAGGGTGGGGTAAGGGTTACTCAAAAAGGAACTTGACAAGGCTTTTAAAGATACCGACAATCATTATAACATAACGTGACTGATTGTTACCGTGCTCTTAACTGGGCAAAGACTTGTTGGCTTCCAAGAAAGACGAACATAGTTGAGATGGTTCTAGCGGCCTTCTAGCACAGGGTCTCATGAGGCAGGGATTCTAGCCACGGGCTGTGCAAGGCATGAGGACTGCTAGTGATTCTATTTTTTCCTCTGCAGAATGGGTCTTTCTACATTCCAGGTCCTTTCTACCCCAATAAATAATGCGGCGATTCTCTCAGTGAGTTGTACTTTTGGTTTAAACAGCCAACTGTCTCTTAAAAAGGACTTTTGTTTAAAGTCCTTTAAAAAAAAGCCCTTTCAAAAAAATTTTTTTTTAATTTTTATTTTTAAATCGCATATGTTTACTCTGATCCTGGAACTTTGTCATTTTGACCTTCTCTGCTGATTAAAATATTCTTCATCATCAGCACCTACTGCTCTCCTCTCCTGGTGGTCTCTCCGGAAGGGGTCTTCTCTAGCTCTTCTAGCAGAGGATGGACACTTCCCCTCTACCCCTGTTACCGGACCAACCTTACCTATCCTGCAGGGTCAGTTCGGCATGGCCTTTTATCTGTTGTTCTCTTCTGAGTGGTTAGATTTCATAGACACCGTGGTTTGCTTTTGTCAGGATTTACCCTGGACTATCAAAACCCTTTTCTTGTGCCAGTGAAGCCTAAGAAACAGTCCTGATGAGAGAACCAGGAACTCGAACAGATCATATTTATCCTGAAGGTTCCGTCCAAAATGAAGAATACATTTCTGAGGAGCCTCAAGATCTCTCAGAAGGAAAGTTTCACCAACTCTGTCATGTAGGGGCATCAATTCTGATTCTGTGTCAATTTTCATACTTTCCCAGCTAGTAATTCTCTACCTCAAAAAGCCCACTCTCAACCGTTTCCTCTCTCAAAGGCAGTTGCTCTTAGAGTCTGCACATGGCACTTGGGGCCTGCTGGTCGTTGACTCCTGCTCTCTGTACCTTGGGTCTACCAGCTGCGGGGCATCAAGATGAGAACGTCTCTTGTTCTAAGACTTAATATAGTTTGGGGCACATGGTAAGCTATAATCACTTTTTTAGTTGATCCAAGTGTTCGACCTTTCTTAATTATTCTAGTACCACAGTTTACTTGTTCTAAGATTTGTCCTCCCCCCTCATTCTAATATCTCTTGCACTTGATGACATATCCTAGTTTAACTGACAGCATTTCTCTTTCTTAGTCGAACATAAACTATAGTGCATCTTACCCTTGATGAAAGCTAGGATGCAATTAAATACCCTATTTATGGTTACGATTCTGATATTTGAAATCCTCCGGTAGCTCCCTGTGCCCCCACAGTGTAGTACCTCACCTCCTCGGCATAGTATACAAACCATCTCACCCCCAGAGTTAACCCCGGGGCCTAGTCTCCATCCCCAGGTGATGCTGCCATATCAGCTGTCCATTGTCATGAACTTGCTGTAGTTTCCCGAATGCACTGTGCTGCCTCCTGGCACTTTGAAACTTGACACACTCATCCTCATTCTTTGCTTTGCCCTTGTCTATCACCTCCCCTCAAAATCTGTTCCTAAGTGCCTTTTCCCAGCTCCAACCTACCCTTGGCAGTCTTTTATCTCCCTGTGGTAAAACCTGTCACACTGCACCATGGACATGCCCGTTGTCCCCCTGAGAAGAAAAAAGGGACAGTGAGGGCCCGCCAGCATTTGCAGCTCCAGTGAAGAGCCCCATGCCTGGCTTGCAGGAAATGCCAGATCATGAAGACAAACGGAGATCATCCTCTGGCTAAAACCAGCTCTTCTTTGCCTACCGCAGGATTGGATCAATAAAGAGCAGCCAGTTATTACTGCTGTTTTTCTAGGGATTTTTTACCCATATATTTCCCAGGTCTTGACTCTTTTTATAGCACTTTAATTCAGGCTTCAACCACTTCCTAGTCAGATCAGGTGAAATCATTTTCCTTCCCATAGCCTCGGTGTATTTCACACCTAGTGATTCTTTTTTGAAAGATCTTATTTACCCATTTGACAGATCACAAGTAGGTAGAGAGGCAGGCAGAGAGAGGGGTGGGGGAGCAGGCTCCCCGCTGAGCAGAGAGCCCGATGTGGGGCTCCATCCCAGGACCCTGAAATCATGACCTGAGCCGAAGGCAGAGGCCTAAACCACTGAGCCACCCAGGAGCCCCCATATCTCGTAATTTTTAATCAACGTGCAAAAAGTATTGTACATATTTATGAAGTGCAAACAAATTCTGTGAAACCGTAGATGGACTTAAAGATACTATTATGTATCAAATATTGTAAAAATTAAGCAAGGAAATAGCAAACATAAAATAACCAAAGCATACAAACTTGGGTAGATACAATAGGTGTGATCATGTTCTACTTCATAAAGAGATGAGTTAATAGATAAATAGAAGTAACTAGACTTTTTAGACGTTAATAAAACTTTGCCTGTTATTTCTTAGCTATATAAAATATATGGTTTTCTAACAAAAACGCTTATCTTAAAAATATTTAAAAATAAATTTCAGGCTACTCATAAGGTTCTATTTACGTTTCCACTAAAGGAAAAGCTGGTTGTTGTAGTTGTAGTTGTAGTTGTTTGTTTGTTTTAGTCTCCTCCTAGTTTTTATTATTATAATGTGGAATGAGGAATGTTAGATTGAAAAGTGAATTATTTTATAGACAAAATTCATTACTTGATTCACTTCCTGGTACAGCAGATGGAACTCCTGAAAACATGCCCTTTTGCCTTACAGAAGAGTAACAGTTATGCTTACTTCTGAAACATGCTTGGTGGTGGCCCTAAATAGTGACACCATACTAAACATTTTGAATATTTGCAATTAATTTTTATAGTCATAGGGCTCCAAAAGGCACTGCTAGTCTCTTAGTAGGTATTTCAATAAAGCTAAAAGTTGCCTGACTGTTTAAAAATATTAACAAGGCACAAAACATGGCAGAAGTATTGTCCTCAGATATTATTTTTTTCCATATGCTCCTGATTCCAGACATGACAAGTTATTTTTTAAAATTTTTTTATAAAAGGTTTTATTTATTTCCTTGACAGAGATCACAAGTAGGCAGGGTCAGGCAGAGGGAGAGGGGGGAAGCAGGCTCCCTGATGAGCTGAGGGCCCGATGTGGGACTCGATCCAAGGATTCTGGGATCATGACCTGAGCCGAAGGCAGAGGCTTTAACCCACTGAGCCACCCAGGTGCCCCCATGACAAGTTATTTTTTTTTAAAGATTTTATTTATTTATTTGACAGAGAGAGAGATTACAAGTAGGCAGAGAGGCAGGCAAAGAGAGAGAGGAGGTAGCAGGCTCCCCAATGAGCAGAGAGCCCAATGTGGGGCTCCATCCCAGGACCCTGAGATCATGACCTGAGCTGAAGGCAGCGGCTTAACCCACAAGCCACCCAGGAACCCGACAAGTTATTTTTGATAGATATATATAGAATGTATTTTCCAGTTATAAGAAAAAAGGTTCTGCTCTTTTTAACCTTTTTTAAAAATTACATAATTTTTTTAAATTTAAATTTTATTTTTTAATGTTTTACCTTTCTTTTCTTTTTTTAAAAAAGATTTTATTTATTTATTTGACAGACAGAGATCACAAGTCGGCAGAGAGACAGGCAGAGAGAGAGGGAGAGAGAAGCAGGCTTCCTGCAGAGCAGAGAGCCCGATGCAGGGCTCAATTCCAGGACCCTGAGATCATGACCCGAGCCGAAGGCAGCAGCCCAAACCACTGAGCCACCCAGGCACCCCAATGTTTTACTTTTCAATATACTACTTAGAATATAAACCCTATTCCATTTTGTAAGAAGGTTACCATTTAAAATATGTTAATTTTCTCATTGTGTCTTCCCCTCTCATTGCTTTATTTTGAATAAAACATTTCACAATAAACATAACTGATGCTTTCCTTTTGATGGTCCCTCTGTTGGGCATATTGTATATGAGCCATGAGAATTAGTTTTACAACATTTATTCATGTTTGTTGATATGTTTTATCATAACTAATTTTCCCTCCCTTATCTAGATTCCCCAGCTTTCAGGCAGGTGGACACTTAATAAACCATACCCAAGGGATGTATCAAGTACTTCTTAGACATTCTCTCAGACCCTTGAGGTCTCATTTTGCCTAGGGATTTGCAATAGGTTCGGCCAGAGGCACCACTGTGACAACTGATGTCCATGGTCTATCTCCTGCTAAGCTCAAGAGGTCACTGGTTTCCAAGTTTATCTATACAATTAATGCACTCCATCAAGTTCTTTTTTTTTTTTAATATTAACAAACTTATTTTAAAGTTTATATGGAGAGGCAAAGACTCACAATAGTCAACATAGTGTTGAAGGAGAACAAAGACTGAGGACTGACTTCAAAGTTTACCATAACGATGGGGCGCCTGGTTGGCTCAGTGGGTTAAGTTTCTGCCTTTGGCTCAGGTCATGATCCCAGGGAGCCTGCTTCTCCTCATTTCTCTCTCTGTCTGTCTCTCTGCCTATTTGTGATCTCTCTCTCTGTCAAATAAATAAATAAAATCTTTAAAAAAAGTATACCATAACGATCATTGGAAGCAAGATATTGTAATACCACAGAAAGACTAGATTAAAGGAACAGAATATATATTATCAATTATATTTTATATTTAATATAAAAGCAAATCAATACAAGAGAGCAAAATACAACCTTTTAAACAAATGGTTCTGGAGTAATGGTGAAGCTAAATGTAAAAATATAAAATAAAAATAAAATAAATAATAAAATAAAATAAATCCAGGCAGATATCATACACTCTTCACAAAAATTAACTCAGATTAAATTATAAACCTAAACATGAAACATGTAGAAGGTAATATAGAAGAAAATTTAAATGACCTTGGTTTTGGAAATAACTTTAGCTACAAAAGCACAAGCACTGAATTTAAAAATGTCTACTCTGTGAAACAAGGCCAAGAGAATGAAAAGGCAAAGCACAGACTGTGAGAAAAAATTTGCAAAATACACATCTGGCAAAGGACAGTTAATCAAAAAGACACAAAGACCCCTTAAAACTCAACAATCGTGGAAAAACCTGATTAAAAATGAGCCAAAGACCTTAGCAGATACCTCACAAAAGAAAATATTACAGATGGCAAATAAGCATATAAAAAGATGCTTCACATCATATGTCATCAGGAAAATGCAAATTAAAACAAAAAAGAGACACCAGTACATACCCAGAATCCAGAACACTGACAACAGAACACGAAATGTTGGTGAGGATGTGGAGCAACAGGAATGTTCTTCCATGTCTATTGAGAATAAAGAATGGAAAACAACTTGGCAGTTTCTTACAAAACTAAACATATTCTTGCCAGATGATTCAGCAGTAGCAGTTCTTGGTATTTATCCAAAGAAGATGAAACCTATACCCACAAAGATGTCTATAGCAGTTTTATTCATTACTGACAAAAGCTTGGAAGCAACCAAGATATCCTTTCATAGGTGAAAGTTCAAATAAAGGGTAGTACATGCAAACAATGGAATCTTATTTAATGCTAGAGAAATGAATTACCAAGCCATGAAAAGATATGGATATAAATATTTAATAAATATTTGATTTTAGGCTTCTACCAGTCTATCAATAGTATTAGTATATTTTAACAGTGAATGCTCAGCATTCACGAATTTACCTAATAAAATATTTGGGGTTCAATATTTGAAATACTTCAACCTCTATGATTATATTCCTAATAATTTTGAATTGGGGTAAATAAACCTTAATTTTTTGTAACTTGTTTCTTATTGCAAAAGAGCTCAATGAAATTTTAGAAAATAAAAATTTACAAAAAAAAAAAGTTTAGTTTACTATTGCCAAATAATTTAAAACTTTACCTTATATTCAAATACATATATTTTTCTAAATGGATTTATAGGCTACTAAAACCAAAAACTTTTAGTTATACTAGATTTCATATCATGCCATCAATGCCAGAAAGCCATCTGGCGATGACTTGTCTTAAATAGAGTTAAGATGGGTGTTATTACAATGCAAGATGGAAACAAAGATAGTATAACAATTGAGTGTTACATAACTTTTCTGTTTTGATCAAGTTACTAATCTACAAAAGGCTTTTATCGGTGACACACTTGGGAATTTAACAAAACTTTTAAACTAGCATGTGCGACTCATTCCTAGAAAACAACACAATCAATAACACTTTCTTTAGATGAAATCATGACTATTTCTCCATTTGAATAAAAAAGGGAGCAACCCCAATAAGTTTATTGAACATGAAAAGTTGAAATGCTATAATGCTCCTAAGGAATTAAATGGTCCAGTCATGAATTACAAAAAAAGGATATAAATTACCAAAGTGATTGTATAATTGGAATGTACAACTGCCCATTATCGTTCAATAGTGTAGGCTTGTACAAGAACTCTATAAAAGAACTCCACTTCTAAACCGTGGAAAATATGTTCCCTTTCCCCCTATATACAACTATTAAGCCATTCATTTAGCTTTTAAAATATCCACTTAATACAGGCTTTTTACTCATTTGCACAAATACCCAGGAAGTGAAGGAGGGTGTTATACAAATATTAAAGGAAAAGATTGCTCTAGGCAGAGCAAGTAAGTATATAGACTTTGTGTGAACAGCTGGTCTGTTACTTTTGAGGAAAAACAAGGAGGCCAATCAGGAGTTCATAGTGGTGGAGAGAGGAAGAACGTATTGATGTATGACCCTCTAGTACATTGAAACGTCTTCAGTTTTTATTTAATATGAAAGGGGAATATACCAAAAGACTTTCAACAGCAGAATAAAATCATCTGACTTGATTTTTAGGTTAAGTTGCTGTACCAAAATAAATTTGCAGGGAGAAAGGAGTGCAGTATGTGTGGAAGTGGGGTTATCCATCAAGTCAATAATTCAGGAACATATGATGGTGTTTTTAGCATACTGGGTGGTAATAGAAGTGGTGAGGTATGGTTTTTATTTTGTATCTATTTTGATGGTGAATATTCTGGTGAACAGGATGGGGTATGTGCAGGACAGACAATATCAACATTTATTTTACCTGCACAAACAGAAGGGTGGAGTCTTCATTCCCTGATATGGAGAGAATTCTGAGTTCAAATGTTCTTTCTGATTAAATGGCATAGGGATGATGAGGATTTAGTCAGACAGTGAAAGAGAGCAGTAAGCATAGTGTTAAGCGGTAAGACATTATAATACATTTGAACATCAAAAAAAGTTGTGTTGGATCACCCGTTTATGTGAGTAAATAAATAAATAAAGCTTCCTGGGGTTCTGATAGAGGTAAAGAAGACTACTATATGATCCAAAGGGGCACGTGCACCAAATGTTGATAGCAGCAATATCCACAATAGCCAAACTATGGAAAGAACCTAGATGCCCATCAACAAATGAATGGTATATATTTCAAATTCAAGTCAGAGATGAAAGAAACATCTGGACTCTGTCCTCAGGTACAGGCAGTATTCTGAACTGAGGCTAGAACCAGAGACCATTCTAATGAAAGGCCTCCACAGGTGGGCTCCGACTCAGTTTCCTGTATGTATATTCATTCATGAAATCGCTCTGCGGGTCAACATGCAGAACAAAACCATTTAATAAAAGTGACAATGAGGAGAGGAAAGGGAGGCCAGAAGGCTTGTGAATGTGGAGAGAGGAGGAGCCAGGGGAGGAGGGGGGGGGGGCGGAAAAACTGAGAATCCCTCCCTGTGCTCCTTGCTGCCAGGGAGGTCTGAGGGACTAGTTTCTACCTGGGATCCCAAGTCCAGTACAAAAGTGGCGGGGCCACAGCTCGGGATGAGGGAAGGGGGTCCTCGGCACACGCGCGTGAAGATGCCAAACGAAGGGGGCTATTGCGCTCGCTGCGGGGGGCACCTCGCCTGGCTCCATCCCCGGCCCGACCCCGTGGGGACCCGGGTGTGGCGCGTCGTCCGGGGTGGTCCCGCTGCCCCGGGGGTCGCGGGAGGCTGGGTCCCGACACCCCCGCGAGCTCGCGGCCCGCGCTTTCTGCTCCAGGTGAGGGCGCAGCGCGGTGTCACTTTACCTGCTCGCAGAGGGTCGTCCTGAGAAGCCATGGGGCAGGGCGGGGCAGCGGGCCGTGGGAGCGGGACAGTGCGGCCTCAGGAGCTGGGCTGGAGCGCGGGAGTGCGGGTGTCCTGCAGTGCGGACTGGGCTGCAGCAGAGCACAGCGGAGCTGCGCCCCTCCTCCGCCAGCTCCTCCACCTCCTCTCAGACTCTCCGCTGCGTCCTCCTCCGCGAGCTCACTCCCGGATTCTGCAATTAGCAAAGCCCCTTCTCCGGACCGCCCACGCCCTCGCCCACCTCCCCCTCCGTCCTGAGGCGCGGGCCAGGGGCACGGGCACCGGGAAAGCCCGGGGGGCTTGCGAGGGTGGCCAGCGCCAGCGCTGAGCGGCCTCCTAGCCTGGCTCCCCGAGCGGGTGTCCACCTGCTGCCTGGCTGCAAAAAGATCATCAGCCCTAAACCCCGGCTGCACTCTCGGGTCACTTCGCTGGCTTCCTGATTGTGCCCAAAGCCGGGAACCAGCTTCCCCAGCACAGGCCTGAGCTGAGATGCTTGCCCGCGATCTGTTTAAGCAGTCTCCTCCTCTCCAGGCAGGGTCCGCCATTGCATGATGGCATCCACGAATCACTTAGACCTGGATGTTTTGGTTTTTTGTTTCTTTTTTGGTTATTGGTTATTACATGACCTCCATGGTAGGGGATCCACAAAGGGAGTGAAAAGAGGACGCCTGATGCATACGCATATGGCCATTCTAGAAAAAGAGCTTGAGGTTCTCTGGGAAGCGCGGCATTGGTCCTTGCACTATGGTTTTGCTGCATCAAATAGTTCCTTCCTCTTCAAATATAAATATATAAATATATTGATCAAGTCACTCGCATGTCTTAGGAGAATGTCATACCTTTAGTAGCAAACTTGAAATCTTGGACATTGGTTTTGATTTTTGTTTTGGTTTGATTTGGTTCGGTTTTTGTAATTTTAAAAATCCCTCCAGCCCTTGGCTCTGTCTGACCTGAGTGCTTTCTGCTGTTTCTGCAACAAAACTGTCAGGGCAGCGAAAACTCTCATTGTATACAGTGGCGCCCCCTTCTGAACACTTTGTTAATAAAAAGCTTTTTTTTTTTTTTTGGCTATTGTAAATGTGAAACAACAATGAGGTATTTCAAAGAGGTGAACCACACCCTTTCTCTAAGGGTGGGGTAAGGGTTACTCAAAAAGGAACTTGACAAGGCTTTTAAAGATACCGACAATCATTATAACATAACGTGACTGATTGTTACCGTGCTCTTAACTGGGCAAAGACTTGTTGGCTTCCAAGAAAGACGAACATAGTTGAGATGGTTCTAGCGGCCTTCTAGCACAGGGTCTCATGAGGCAGGGATTCTAGCCACGGGCTGTGCAAGGCATGAGGACTGCTAGTGATTCTATTTTTTCCTCTGCAGAATGGGTCTTTCTACATTCCAGGTCCTTTCTACCCCAATAAATAATGCGGCGATTCTCTCAGTGAGTTGTACTTTTGGTTTAAACAGCCAACTGTCTCTTAAAAAGGACTTTTGTTTAAAGTCCTTTAAAAAAAAGCCCTTTCAAAAAAATTTTTTTTTAATTTTTATTTTTAAATCGCATATGTTTACTCTGATCCTGGAACTTTGTCATTTTGACCTTCTCTGCTGATTAAAATATTCTTCATCATCAGCACCTACTGCTCTCCTCTCCTGGTGGTCTCTCCGGAAGGGGTCTTCTCTAGCTCTTCTAGCAGAGGATGGACACTTCCCCTCTACCCCTGTTACCGGACCAACCTTACCTATCCTGCAGGGTCAGGTCGGCCTGGCCTTTTATCTGTTGTTCTCTTCTGAGTGGTTAGATTTCATAGACACCGTGGTTTGCTTTTGTCAGGATTTACCCTGGACTATCAAAACCCTTTTCTTGTGCCAGTGAAGCCTAAGAAACAGTCCTGATGAGAGAACCAGGAACTCGAACAGATCATATTTATCCTGAAGGTTCCGTCCAAAATGAAGAATACATTTCTGAGGAGCCTCAAGATCTCTCAGAAGGAAAGTTTCACCAACTCTGTCATGTAGGGGCATCAATTCTGATTCTGTGTCAATTTTCATACTTTCCCAGCTAGTAATTCTCTACCTCAAAAAGCCCACTCTCAACCGTTTCCTCTCTCAAAGGCAGTTGCTCTTAGAGTCTGCACATGGCACTTGGGGCCTGCTGGTCGTTGACTCCTGCTCTCTGTACCTTGGGTCTACCAGCTGCGGGGCATCAAGATGAGAACGTCTCTTGTTCTAAGACTTAATATAGTTTGGGGCACATGGTAAGCTATAATCACTTTTTTAGTTGATCCAAGTGTTCGACCTTTCTTAATTATTCTAGTACCACAGTTTACTTGTTCTAAGATTTGTCCTCCCCCCTCATTCTAATATCTCTTGCACTTGATGACATATCCTAGTTTAACTGACAGCATTTCTCTTTCTTAGTCGAACATAAACTATAGTGCATCTTACCCTTGATGAAAGCTAGGATGCAATTAAATACCCTATTTATGGTTACGATTCTGATATTTGAAATCCTCCGGTAGCTCCCTGTGCCCCCACAGTGTAGTACCTCACCTCCTCGGCATAGTATACAAACCATCTCACCCCCAGAGTTAACCCCGGGGCCTAGTCTCCATCCCCAGGTGATGCTGCCATATCAGCTGTCCATTGTCATGAACTTGCTGTAGTTTCCCGAATGCACTGTGCTGCCTCCTGGCACTTTGAAACTTGACACACTCATCCTCATTCTTTGCTTTGCCCTTGTCTATCACCTCCCCTCAAAATCTGTTCCTAAGTGCCTTTTCCCAGCTCCAACCTACCCTTGGCAGTCTTTTATCTCCCTGTGGTAAAACCTGTCACACTGCACCATGGACATGCCCGTTGTCCCCCTGAGAAGAAAAAAGGGACAGTGAGGGCCCGCCAGCATTTGCAGCTCCAGTGAAGAGCCCCATGCCTGGCTTGCAGGAAATGCCAGATCATGAAGACAAACGGAGATCATCCTCTGGCTAAAACCAGCTCTTCTTTGCCTACCGCAGGATTGGATCAATAAAGAGCAGCCAGTTATTACTGCTGTTTTTCTAGGGATTTTTTACCCATATATTTCCCAGGTCTTGACTCTTTTTATAGCACTTTAATTCAGGCTTCAACCACTTCCTAGTCAGATCAGGTGAAATCATTTTCCTTCCCATAGCCTCGGTGTATTTCACACCTAGTGAATCTTTTTTGAAAGATCTTATTTACCCATTTGACAGATCACAAGTAGGTAGAGAGGCAGGCAGAGAGAGGGGTGGGGGAGCAGGCTCCCCGCTGAGCAGAGAGCCCGATGTGGGGCTCCATCCCAGGACCCTGAAATCATGACCTGAGCCGAAGGCAGAGGCCTAAACCACTGAGCCACCCAGGAGCCCCCATATCTCGTAATTTTTAATCAACGTGCAAAAAGTATTGTACATATTTATGAAGTGCAAACAAATTCTGTGAAACCGTAGATGGACTTAAAGATACTATTATGTATCAAATATTGTAAAAATTAAGCAAGGAAATAGCAAACATAAAATAACCAAAGCATACAAACTTGGGTAGATACAATAGGTGTGATCATGTTCTACTTCATAAAGAGATGAGTTAATAGATAAATAGAAGTAACTAGACTTTTTAGACGTTAATAAAACTTTGCCTGTTATTTCTTAGCTATATAAAATATATGGTTTTCTAACAAAAACGCTTATCTTAAAAATATTTAAAAATAAATTTCAGGCTACTCATAAGGTTCTATTTACGTTTCCACTGAAGGAAAAGCTGGTTGTTGTAGTTGTAGTTGTAGTTGTTTGTTTGTTTTAGTCTCCTCCTAGTTTTTATTATTATAATGTGGAATGAGGAATGTTAGATTGAAAAGTGAATTATTTTATAGACAAAATTCATTACTTGATTCACTTCCTGGTACAGCAGATGGAACTCCTGAAAACATGCCCTTTTGCCTTACAGAAGAGTAACAGTTATGCTTACTTCTGAAACATGCTTGGTGGTGGCCCTAAATAGTGACACCATACTAAACATTTTGAATATTTGCAATTAATTTTTATAGTCATAGGGCTCCAAAAGGCACTGCTAGTCTCTTAGTAGGTATTTCAATAAAGCTAAAAGTTGCCTGACTGTTTAAAAATATTAACAAGGCACAAAACATGGCAGAAGTATTGTCCTCAGATATTATTTTTTTCCATATGCTCCTGATTCCAGACATGACAAGTTATTTTTTAAAATTTTTTTATAAAAGATTTTATTTATTTCCTTGACAGAGATCACAAGTAGGCAGGGTCAGGCAGAGGGAGAGGGGGGAAGCAGGCTCCCTGATGAGCTGAGGGCCCGATGTGGGACTCGATCCAAGGATTCTGGGATCATGACCTGAGCCGAAGGCAGAGGCTTTAACCCACTGAGCCACCCAGGTGCCCCCATGACAAGTTATTTTTTTTTAAAGATTTTATTTATTTATTTGACAGAGAGAGAGATTACAAGTAGGCAGAGAGGCAGGCAAAGAGAGAGAGGAGGTAGCAGGCTCCCCGATGAGCAGAGAGCCCAATGTGGGGCTCCATCCCAGGACCCTGAGATCATGACCTGAGCTGAAGGCAGCGGCTTAACCCACAAGCCACCCAGGAACCCGACAAGTTATTTTTGATAGATATATATAGAATGTATTTTCCAGTTATAAGAAAAATGGTTCTGCTCTTTTTAACCTTTTTTAAAAATTACATAATTTTTTTAAATTTAAATTTTATTTTTTAATGTTTTACCTTTCTTTTCTTTTTTTAAAAAAGATTTTATTTATTTATTTGACAGACAGAGATCACAAGTCGGCAGAGAGACAGGCAGAGAGAGAGGGAGAGAGAAGCAGGCTTCCTGCAGAGCAGAGAGCCCGATGCAGGGCTCAATTCCAGGACCCTGAGATCATGACCCGAGCCGAAGGCAGCAGCCCAAACCACTGAGCCACCCAGGCACCCCAATGTTTTACTTTTCAATATACTACTTAGAATATAAACCCTACTCCATTTTGTAAGAAGGTTACCATTTAAAATATGTTAATTTTCTCATTGTGTCTTCCCCTCTCATTGCTTTATTTTGAATAAAACATTTCACAATAAACATAACTGATGCTTTCCTTTTGATGGTCCCTCTGTTGGGCATATTGTATATGAGCCATGAGAATTAGTTTTACAACATTTATTCATGTTTGTTGATATGTTTTATCATAACTAATTTTCCCTCCCTTATCTAGATTCCCCAGCTTTCAGGCAGGTGGACACTTAATAAACCATACCCAAGGGATGTATCAAGTACTTCTTAGACATTCTCTCAGACCCTTGAGGTCTCATTTTGCCTAGGGATTTGCAATAGGTTCGGCCAGAGGCACCACTGTGACAACTGATGTCCATGGTCTATCTCCTGCTAAGCTCAAGAGGTCACTGGTTTCCAAGTTTATCTATACAATTAATGCACTCCATCAAGTTCTTTTTTTTTTTTAATATTAACAAACTTATTTTAAAGTTTATATGGAGAGGCAAAGACTCACAATAGTCAACATAGTGTTGAAGGAGAACAAAGACTGAGGACTGACTTCAAAGTTTACCATAACGATGGGGCGCCTGGTTGGCTCAGTGGGTTAAGTTTCTGCCTTTGGCTCAGGTCATGATCCCAGGGGCCTAGGATCAAGTCCCGTATTGGGCTCTCTGCTCAGCAGGGAGCCTGCTTCTCCTCATTTCTCTCTCTGTCTGTCTCTCTGCCTATTTGTGATCTCTCTCTCTGTCAAATAAATAAATAAAATCTTTCAAAAAAGTATACCATAACGATCATTGGAAGCAAGATATTGTAATACCACAGAAAGACTAGATTAAAGGAACAGAATATATATTATCAATTATATTTTATATTTAATATAAAAGCAAATCAATACAAGAGAGCAAAATACAACCTTTTAAACAAATGGTTCTGGAGTAATGGTGAAGCTAAATGTAAAAATATAAAATAAAAATAAAATAAATAATAAAATAAAATAAATCCAGGCAGATATCATACACTCTTCACAAAAATTAACTCAGATTAAATTATAAACCTAAACATGAAACATGTAGAAGGTAATATAGAAGAAAATTTAAATGACCTTGGTTTTGGAAATAACTTTAGCTACAAAAGCACAAGCACTGAATTTAAAAATGTCTACTCTGTGAAACAAGGCCAAGAGAATGAAAAGGCAAAGCACAGACTGTGAGAAAAAATTTGCAAAATACACATCTGGCAAAGGACAGTTAATCAAAAAGACACAAAGACCCCTTAAAACTCAACAATCGTGGAAAAACCTGATTAAAAATGAGCCAAAGACCTTAGCAGATACCTCACAAAAGAAAATATTACAGATGGCAAATAAGCATATAAAAAGATGCTTCACATCATATGTCATCAGGAAAATGCAAATTAAAACAAAAAAGAGACACCAGTACATACCCAGAATCCAGAACACTGACAACAGAACACGAAATGTTGGTGAGGATGTGGAGCAACAGGAATGTTCTTCCATGTCTATTGAGAATAAAGAATGGAAAACAACTTGGCAGTTTCTTACAAAACTAAACATATTCTTGCCAGATGATTCAGCAGTAGCAGTTCTTGGTATTTATCCAAAGAAGATGAAACCTATACCCACAAAGATGTCTATAGCAGTTTTATTCATTACTGACAAAAGCTTGGAAGCAACCAAGATATCCTTTCATAGGTGAAAGTTCAAATAAAGGGTAGTACATGCAAACAATGGAATCTTATTTAATGCTAGAGAAATGAATTCCCAAGCCATGAAAAGATATGGATATAAATATTTAATAAATATTTGATTTTAGGCTTCTACCAGTCTATCAATAGTATTAGTATATTTTAACAGTGAATGCTCAGCATTCACGAATTTACCTAATAAAATATTTGGGGTTCAATATTTGAAATACTTCAACCTCTATGATTATATTCCTAATAATTTTGAATTGGGGTAAATAAACCTTAATTTTTTGTAACTTGTTTCTTATTGCAAAAGAGCTCAATGAAATTTTAGAAAATAAAAATTTACAAAAAAAAAAAGTTTAGTTTACTATTGCCAAATAATTTAAAACTTTACCTTATATTCAAATACATATATTTTTCTAAATGGATTTATAGGCTACTAAAACCAAAAACTTTTAGTTATACTAGATTTCATATCATGCCATCAATGCCAGAAAGCCATCTGGCGATGACTTGTCTTAAATAGAGTTAAGATGGGTGTTATTACAATGCAAGATGGAAACAAAGATAGTATAACAATTGAGTGTTACATAACTTTTCTGTTTTGATCAAGTTACTAATCTACAAAAGGCTTTTATCGGTGACACACTTGGGAATTTAACAAAACTTTTAAACTAGCATGTGCGACTCATTCCTAGAAAACAACACAATCAATAACACTTTCTTTAGATGAAATCATGACTATTTCTCCATTTGAATAAAAAAGGGAGCAACCCCAATAAGTTTATTGAACATGAAAAGTTGAAATGCTATAATGCTCCTAAGGAATTAAATGGTCCAGTCATGAATTACAAAAAAAGGATATAAATTACCAAAGTGATTGTATAATTGGAATGTACAACTGCCCATTATCGTTCAATAGTGTAGGCTTGTACAAGAACTCTATAAAAGAACTCCACTTCTAAACCGTGGAAAATATGTTCCCTTTCCCCCTATATACAACTATTAAGCCATTCATTTAGCTTTTAAAATATCCACTTAATACAGGCTTTTTACTCATTTGCACAAATACCCAGGAAGTGAAGGAGGGTGTTATACAAATATTAAAGGAAAAGATTGCTCTAGGCAGAGCAAGTAAGTATATAGACTTTGTGTGAACAGCTGGTCTGTTACTTTTGAGGAAAAACAAGGAGGCCAATCAGGAGTTCATAGTGGTGGAGAGAGGAAGAACGTATTGATGTATGACCCTCTAGTACATTGAAACGTCTTCAGTTTTTATTTAATATGAAAGGGGAATATACCAAAAGACTTTCAACAGCAGAATAAAATCATCTGACTTGATTTTTAGGTTAAGTTGCTGTACCAAAATAAATTTGCAGGGAGAAAGGAGTGCAGTATGTGTGGAAGTGGGGTTATCCATCAAGTCAATAATTCAGGAACATATGATGGTGTTTTTAGCATACTGGGTGGTAATAGAAGTGGTGAGGTATGGTTTTTATTTTGTATCTATTTTGATGGTGAATATTCTGGTGAACAGGATGGGGTATGTGCAGGACAGACAATATCAACATTTATTTTACCTGCACAAACAGAAGGGTGGAGTCTTCATTCCCTGATATGGAGAGAATTCTGAGTTCAAATGTTCTTTCTGATTAAATGGCATAGGGATGATGAGGATTTAGTCAGACAGTGAAAGAGAGCAGTAAGCATAGTGTTAAGCGGTAAGACATTATAATACATTTGAACATCAAAAAAAGTTGTGTTGGATCACCCGTTTATGTGAGTAAATAAATAAATAAAGCTTCCTGGGGTTCTGATAGAGGTAAAGAAGACTACTATATGATCCAAAGGGGCACGTGCACCAAATGTTGATAGCAGCAATATCCACAATAGCCAAACTATGGAAAGAACCTAGATGCCCATCAACAAATGAATGGTATATATTTCAAATTCAAGTCAGAGATGAAAGAAACATCTGGACTCTGTCCTCAGGTACAGGCAGTATTCTGAACTGAGGCTAGAACCAGAGACCATTCTAATGAAAGGCCTCCACAGGTGGGCTCCGACTCAGTTTCCTGTATGTATATTCATTCATGAAATCGCTCTGCGGGTCAACATGCAGAACAAAACCATTTAATAAAAGTGACAATGAGGAGAGGAAAGGGAGGCCAGAAGGCTTGTGAATGTGGAGAGAGGAGGAGCCAGGGGAGGAGGGGGGGGGGGCGGAAAAACTGAGAATCCCTCCCTGTGCTCCTTGCTGCCAGGGAGGTCTGAGGGACTAGTTTCTACCTGGGATCCCAAGTCCAGTACAAAAGTGGCGGGGCCACAGCTCGGGATGAGGGAAGGGGGTCCTCGGCACACGCGCGTGAAGATGCCAAACGAAGGGGGCTATTGCGCTCGCTGCGGGGGGCACCTCGCCTGGCTCCATCCCCGGCCCGACCCCGTGGGGACCCGGGTGTGGCGCGTCGTCCGGGGTGGTCCCGCTGCCCCGGGGGTCGCGGGAGGCTGGGTCCCGACACCCCCGCGAGCTCGCGGCCCGCGCTTTCTGCTCCAGGTGAGGGCGCAGCGCGGTGTCACTTTACCTGCTCGCAGAGGGTCGTCCTGAGAAGCCATGGGGCAGGGCGGGGCAGCGGGCCGTGGGAGCGGGACAGTGCGGCCTCAGGAGCTGGGCTGGAGCGCGGGAGTGCGGGTGTCCTGCAGTGCGGACTGGGCTGCAGCAGAGCACAGCGGAGCTGCGCCCCTCCTCCGCCAGCTCCTCCACCTCCTCTCAGACTCTCCGCTGCGTCCTCCTCCGCGAGCTCACTCCCGGATTCTGCAATTAGCAAAGCCCCTTCTCCGGACCGCCCACGCCCTCGCCCACCTCCCCCTCCGTCCTGAGGCGCGGGCCAGGGGCACGGGCACCGGGAAAGCCCGGGGGGCTTGCGAGGGTGGCCAGCGCCAGCGCTGAGCGGCCTCCTAGCCTGGCTCCCCGAGCGGGTGTCCACCTGCTGCCTGGCTGCAAAAAGATCATCAGCCCTAAACCTCGGCTGCACTCTCGGGTCACTTCGCTGGCTTCCTGATTGTGCCCAAAGCCGGGAACCAGCTTCCCCAGCACAGGCCTGAGCTGAGATGCTTGCCCGCGATCTGTTTAAGCAGTCTCCTCCTCTCCAGGCAGGGTCCGCCATTGCATGATGGCATCCACGAATCACTTAGACCTGGATGTTTTGGTTTTTTGTTTCTTTTTTGGTTATTGGTTATTACATGACCTCCATGGTAGGGGATCCACAAAGGGAGTGAAAAGAGGACGCCTGATGCATACGCATATGGCCATTCTAGAAAAAGAGCTTGAGGTTCTCTGGGAAGCGCGGCATTGGTCCTTGCACTATGGTTTTGCTGCATCAAATAGTTCCTTCCTCTTCAAATATAAATATATAAATATATTGATCAAGTCACTCGCATGTCTTAGGAGAATGTCATACCTTTAGTAGCAAACTTGAAATCTTGGACATTGGTTTTGATTTTTGTTTTGGTTTGATTTGGTTCGGTTTTTGTAATTTTAAAAATCCCTCCAGCCCTTGGCTCTGTCTGACCTGAGTGCTTTCTGCTGTTTCTGCAACAAAACTGTCAGGGCAGCGAAAACTCTCATTGTATACAGTGGCGCCCCCTTCTGAACACTTTGTTAATAAAAAGCTTTTTTTTTTTTTTTGGCTATTGTAAATGTGAAACAACAATGAGGTATTTCAAAGAGGTGAACCACACCCTTTCTCTAAGGGTGGGGTAAGGGTTACTCAAAAAGGAACTTGACAAGGCTTTTAAAGATACCGACAATCATTATAACATAACGTGACTGATTGTTACCGTGCTCTTAACTGGGCAAAGACTTGTTGGCTTCCAAGAAAGACGAACATAGTTGAGATGGTTCTAGCGGCCTTCTAGCACAGGGTCTCATGAGGCAGGGATTCTAGCCACGGGCTGTGCAAGGCATGAGGACTGCTAGTGATTCTATTTTTTCCTCTGCAGAATGGGTCTTTCTACATTCCAGGTCCTTTCTACCCCAATAAATAATGCGGCGATTCTCTCAGTGAGTTGTACTTTTGGTTTAAACAGCCAACTGTCTCTTAAAAAGGACTTTTGTTTAAAGTCCTTTAAAAAAAAGCCCTTTCAAAAATTTTTTTTTTTAATTTTTATTTTTAAATCGCATATGTTTACTCTGATCCTGGAACTTTGTCATTTTGACCTTCTCTGCTGATTAAAATATTCTTCATCATCAGCACCTACTGCTCTCCTCTCCTGGTGGTCTCTCCGGAAGGGGTCTTCTCTAGCTCTTCTAGCAGAGGATGGACACTTCCCCTCTACCCCTGTTACCGGACCAACCTTACCTATCCTGCAGGGTCAGGTCGGCCTGGCCTTTTATCTGTTGTTCTCTTCTGAGTGGTTAGATTTCATAGACACCGTGGTTTGCTTTTGTCAGGATTTACCCTGGACTATCAAAACCCTTTTCTTGTGCCAGTGAAGCCTAAGAAACAGTCCTGATGAGAGAACCAGGAACTCGAACAGATCATATTTATCCTGAAGGTTCCGTCCAAAATGAAGAATACATTTCTGAGGAGCCTCAAGATCTCTCAGAAGGAAAGTTTCACCAACTCTGTCATGTAGGGGCATCAATTCTGATTCTGTGTCAATTTTCATACTTTCCCAGCTAGTAATTCTCTACCTCAAAAAGCCCACTCTCAACCGTTTCCTCTCTCAAAGGCAGTTGCTCTTAGAGTCTGCACATGGCACTTGGGGCCTGCTGGTCGTTGACTCCTGCTCTCTGTACCTTGGGTCTACCAGCTGCGGGGCATCAAGATGAGAACGTCTCTTGTTCTAAGACTTAATATAGTTTGGGGCACATGGTAAGCTATAATCACTTTTTTAGTTGATCCAAGTGTTCGACCTTTCTTAATTATTCTAGTACCACAGTTTACTTGTTCTAAGATTTGTCCTCCCCCCTCATTCTAATATCTCTTGCACTTGATGACATATCCTAGTTTAACTGACAGCATTTCTCTTTCTTAGTCGAACATAAACTATAGTGCATCTTACCCTTGATGAAAGCTAGGATGCAATTAAATACCCTATTTATGGTTACGATTCTGATATTTGAAATCCTCCGGTAGCTCCCTGTGCCCCCACAGTGTAGTACCTCACCTCCTCGGCATAGTATACAAACCATCTCACCCCCAGAGTTAACCCCGGGGCCTAGTCTCCATCCCCAGGTGATGCTGCCATATCAGCTGTCCATTGTCATGAACTTGCTGTAGTTTCCCGAATGCACTGTGCTGCCTCCTGGCACTTTGAAACTTGACACACTCATCCTCATTCTTTGCTTTGCCCTTGTCTATCACCTCCCCTCAAAATCTGTTCCTAAGTGCCTTTTCCCAGCTCCAACCTACCCTTGGCAGTCTTTTATCTCCCTGTGGTAAAACCTGTCACACTGCACCATGGACATGCCCGTTGTCCCCCTGAGAAGAAAAAAGGGACAGTGAGGGCCCGCCAGCATTTGCAGCTCCAGTGAAGAGCCCCATGCCTGGCTTGCAGGAAATGCCAGATCATGAAGACAAACGGAGATCATCCTCTGGCTAAAACCAGCTCTTCTTTGCCTACCGCAGGATTGGATCAATAAAGAGCAGCCAGTTATTACTGCTGTTTTTCTAGGGATTTTTTACCCATATATTTCCCAGGTCTTGACTCTTTTTATAGCACTTTAATTCAGGCTTCAACCACTTCCTAGTCAGATCAGGTGAAATCATTTTCCTTCCCATAGCCTCGGTGTATTTCACACCTAGTGAATCTTTTTTGAAAGATCTTATTTACCCATTGAACGATCACAAGTAGGTAGAGAGGCAGGCAGAGAGAGGGGTGGGGGAGCAGGCTCCCCGCTGAGCAGAGAGCCCGATGTGGGGCTCCATCCCAGGACCCTGAAATCATGACCTGAGCCGAAGGCAGAGGCCTAAACCACTGAGCCACCCAGGAGCCCCCATATCTCGTAATTTTTAATCAACGTGCAAAAAGTATTGTACATATTTATGAAGTGCAAACAAATTCTGTGAAACCGTAGATGGACTTAAAGATACTATTATGTATCAAATATTGTAAAAATTAAGCAAGGAAATAGCAAACATAAAATAACCAAAGCATACAAACTTGGGTAGATACAATAGGTGTGATCATGTTCTACTTCATAAAGAGATGAGTTAATAGATAAATAGAAGTACCTAGACTTTTTAGACGTTAATAAAACTTTGCCTGTTATTTCTTAGCTATATAAAATATATGGTTTTCTAACAAAAACGCTTATCTTAAAAATATTTAAAAATAAATTTCAGGCTACTCATAAGGTTCTATTTACTTTTCTACTGAAGGAAAAGCTGGTTGTTGTAGTTGTAGTTGTAGTTGTTTCTTTGTTTTAGTCTCCTCCTAGTTTTTATTATTATAATGTGGAATGAGGAATGTTAGATTGAAAAGTGAATTATTTTATAGACAAAATTCATTACTTGATTCACTTCCTGGTACAGCAGATGGAACTCCTGAAAACATGCCCTTTTGCCTTACAGAAGAGTAACAGTTATGCTTACTTCTGAAACATGCTTGGTGGTGGCCCTAAATAGTGACACCATACTAAACATTTTGAATATTTGCAATTAATTTTTATAGTCATAGGGCTCCAAAAGGCACTGCTAGTCTCTTAGTAGGTATTTCAATAAAGCTAAAAGTTGCCTGACTGTTTAAAAATATTAACAAGGCACAAAACATGGCAGAAGTATTGTCCTCAGATATTATTTTTTTCCATATGCTCCTGATTCCAGACATGACAAGTTATTTTTTAAAATTTTTTTATAAAAGATTTTATTTATTTCCTTGACAGAGATCACAAGTAGGCAGGGTCAGGCAGAGGGAGAGGGGGGAAGCAGGCTCCCTGATGAGCTGAGGGCCCGATGTGGGACTCGATCCAAGGATTCTGGGATCATGACCTGAGCCGAAGGCAGAGGCTTTAACCCACTGAGCCACCCAGGTGCCCCCATGACAAGTTATTTTTTTTTAAAGATTTTATTTATTTATTTGACAGAGAGAGAGATTACAAGTAGGCAGAGAGGCAGGCAAAGAGAGAGAGGAGGTAGCAGGCTCCCCGATGAGCAGAGAGCCCAATGTGGGGCTCCATCCCAGGACCCTGAGATCATGACCTGAGCTGAAGGCAGCGGCTTAACCCACAAGCCACCCAGGAACCCGACAAGTTATTTTTGATAGATATATATAGAATGTATTTTCCAGTTATAAGAAAAATGGTTCTGCTCTTTTTAACCTTTTTTAAAAATTACATAATTTTTTTAAATTTAAATTTTATTTTTTAATGTTTTACCTTTCTTTTCTTTTTTTAAAAAAGATTTTATTTATTTATTTGACAGACAGAGATCACAAGTCGGCAGAGAGACAGGCAGAGAGAGAGGGAGAGAGAAGCAGGCTTCCTGCAGAGCAGAGAGCCCGATGCAGGGCTCAATTCCAGGACCCTGAGATCATGACCCGAGCCGAAGGCAGCAGCCCAAACCACTGAGCCACCCAGGCACCCCAATGTTTTACTTTTCAATATACTACTTAGAATATAAACCCTATTCCATTTTGTAAGAAGGTTACCATTTAAAATATGTTAATTTTCTCATTGTGTCTTCCCCTCTCATTGCTTTATTTTGAATAAAACATTTCACAATAAACATAACTGATGCTTTCCTTTTGATGGTCCCTCTGTTGGGCATATTGTATATGAGCCATGAGAATTAGTTTTACAACATTTATTCATGTTTGTTGATATGTTTTATCATAACTAATTTTCCCTCCCTTATCTAGATTCCCCAGCTTTCAGGCAGGTGGACACTTAATAAACCATACCCAAGGGATGTATCAAGTACTTCTTAGACATTCTCTCAGACCCTTGAGGTCTCATTTTGCCTAGGGATTTGCAATAGGTTCGGCCAGAGGCACCACTGTGACAACTGATGTCCATGGTCTATCTCCTGCTAAGCTCAAGAGGTCACTGGTTTCCAAGTTTATCTATACAATTAATGCACTCCATCAAGTTCTTTTTTTTTTTTAATATTAACAAACTTATTTTAAAGTTTATATGGAGAGGCAAAGACTCACAATAGTCAACATAGTGTTGAAGGAGAACAAAGACTGAGGACTGACTTCAAAGTTTACCATAACGATGGGGTGCCTGGTTGGCTCAGTGGGTTAAGTTTCTGCCTTTGGCTCAGGTCATGATCCCAGGGGCCTAGGATCAAGTCCCGTATTGGGCTCTCTGCTCAGCAGGGAGCCTGCTTCTCCTCATTTCTCTCTCTGTCTGTCTCTCTGCCTATTTGTGATCTCTCTCTCTGTCAAATAAATAAATAAAATCTTTAAAAAAAGTATACCATAACGATCATTGGAAGCAAGATATTGTAATACCACAGAAAGACTAGATTAAAGGAACAGAATATATATTATCAATTATATTTTATATTTAATATAAAAGCAAATCAATACAAGAGAGCAAAATACAACCTTTTAAACAAATGGTTCTGGAGTAATGGTGAAGCTAAATGTAAAAATATAAAATAAAAATAAAATAAATAATAAAATAAAATAAATCCAGGCAGATATCATACACTCTTCACAAAAATTAACTCAGATTAAATTATAAACCTAAACATGAAACATGTAGAAGGTAATATAGAAGAAAATTTAAATGACCTTGGTTTTGGAAATAACTTTAGCTACAAAAGCACAAGCACTGAATTTAAAAATGTCTACTCTGTGAAACAAGGCCAAGAGAATGAAAAGGCAAAGCACAGACTGTGAGAAAAAATTTGCAAAATACACATCTGGCAAAGGACAGTTAATCAAAAAGACACAAAGACCCCTTAAAACTCAACAATCGTGGAAAAACCTGATTAAAAATGAGCCAAAGACCTTAGCAGATACCTCACAAAAGAAAATATTACAGATGGCAAATAAGCATATAAAAAGATGCTTCACATCATATGTCATCAGGAAAATGCAAATTAAAACAAAAAAGAGACACCAGTACATACCCAGAATCCAGAACACTGACAACAGAACACGAAATGTTGGTCAGGATGTGGAGCAACAGGAATGTTCTTCCATGTCTATTGAGAATAAAGAATGGAAAACAACTTGGCAGTTTCTTACAAAACTAAACATATTCTTGCCAGATGATTCAGCAGTAGCAGTTCTTGGTATTTATCCAAAGAAGATGAAACCTATACCCACAAAGATGTCTATAGCAGTTTTATTCATTACTGACAAAAGCTTGGAAGCAACCAAGATATCCTTTCATAGGTGAAAGTTCAAATAAAGGGTAGTACATGCAAACAATGGAATCTTATTTAATGCTAGAGAAATGAATTACCAAGCCATGAAAAGATATGGATATAAATATTTAATAAATATTTGATTTTAGGCTTCTACCAGTCTATCAATAGTATTAGTATATTTTAACAGTGAATGCTCAGCATTCACGAATTTACCTAATAAAATATTTGGGGTTCAATATTTGAAATACTTCAACCTCTATGATTATATTCCTAATAATTTTGAATTGGGGTAAATAAACCTTAATTTTTTGTAACTTGTTTCTTATTGCAAAAGAGCTCAATGAAATTTTAGAAAATAAAAATTTACAAAAAAAAAAAGTTTAGTTTACTATTGCCAAATAATTTAAAACTTTACCTTATATTCAAATACATATATTTTTCTAAATGGATTTATAGGCTACTAAAACCAAAAACTTTTAGTTATACTAGATTTCATATCATGCCATCAATGCCAGAAAGCCATCTGGCGATGACTTGTCTTAAATAGAGTTAAGATGGGTGTTATTACAATGCAAGATGGAAACAAAAATAGTATAACAATTGAGTGTTACATAACTTTTCTGTTTTGATCAAGTTACTAATCTACAAAAGGCTTTTATCGGTGACACACTTGGGAATTTAACAAAACTTTTAAACTAGCATGTGCGACTCATTCCTAGAAAACAACACAATCAATAACACTTTCTTTAGATGAAATCATGACTATTTCTCCATTTGAATAAAAAAGGGAGCAACCCCAATAAGTTTATTGAACATGAAAAGTTGAAATGCTATAATGCTCCTAAGGAATTAAATGGTCCAGTCATGAATTACAAAAAAAGGATATAAATTACCAAAGTGATTGTATAATTGGAATGTACAACTGCCCATTATCGTTCAATAGTGTAGGCTTGTACAAGAACTCTATAAAAGAACTCCACTTCTAAACCGTGGAAAATATGTTCCCTTTCCCCCTATATACAACTATTAAGCCATTCATTTAGCTTTTAAAATATCCACTTAATACAGGCTTTTTACTCATTTGCACAAATACCCAGGAAGTGAAGGAGGGTGTTATACAAATATTAAAGGAAAAGATTGCTCTAGGCAGAGCAAGTAAGTATATAGACTTTGTGTGAACAGCTGGTCTGTTACTTTTGAGGAAAAACAAGGAGGCCAATCAGGAGTTCATAGTGGTGGAGAGAGGAAGAACGTATTGATGTATGACCCTCTAGTACATTGAAACGTCTTCAGTTTTTATTTAATATGAAAGGGGAATATACCAAAAGACTTTCAACAGCAGAATAAAATCATCTGACTTGATTTTTAGGTTAAGTTGCTGTACCAAAATAAATTTGCAGGGAGAAAGGAGTGCAGTATGTGTGGAAGTGGGGTTATCCATCAAGTCAATAATTCAGGAACATATGATGGTGTTTTTAGCATACTGGGTGGTAATAGAAGTGGTGAGGTATGGTTTTTATTTTGTATCTATTTTGATGGTGAATATTCTGGTGAACAGGATGGGGTATGTGCAGGACAGACAATATCAACATTTATTTTACCTGCACAAACAGAAGGGTGGAGTCTTCATTCCCTGATATGGAGAGAATTCTGAGTTCAAATGTTCTTTCTGATTAAATGGCATAGGGATGATGAGGATTTAGTCAGACAGTGAAAGAGAGCAGTAAGCATAGTGTTAAGCGGTAAGACATTATAATACATTTGAACATCAAAAAAAGTTGTGTTGGATCACCCGTTTATGTGAGTAAATAAATAAATAAAGCTTCCTGGGGTTCTGATAGAGGTAAAGAAGACTACTATATGATCCAAAGGGGCACGTGCACCAAATGTTGATAGCAGCAATATCCACAATAGCCAAACTATGGAAAGAACCTAGATGCCCATCAACAAATGAATGGTATATATTTCAAATTCAAGTCAGAGATGAAAGAAACATCTGGACTCTGTCCTCAGGTACAGGCAGTATTCTGAACTGAGGCTAGAACCAGAGACCATTCTAATGAAAGGCCTCCACAGGTGGGCTCCGACTCAGTTTCCTGTATGTATATTCATTCATGAAATCGCTCTGCGGGTCAACATGCAGAACAAAACCATTTAATAAAAGTGACAATGAGGAGAGGAAAGGGAGGCCAGAAGGCTTGTGAATGTGGAGAGAGGAGGAGCCAGGGGAGGAGGGGGGAGGGGGGGCGGAAAAACTGAGAATCCCTCCCTGTGCTCCTTGCTGCCAGGGAGGTCTGAGGGACTAGTTTCTACCTGGGATCCCAAGTCCAGTACAAAAGTGGCGGGGCCACAGCTCGGGATGAGGGAAGGGGGTCCTCGGCACACGCGCGTGAAGATGCCAAACGAAGGGGGCTATTGCGCTCGCTGCGGGGGGCACCTCGCCTGGCTCCATCCCCGGCCCGACCCCGTGGGGACCCGGGTGTGGCGCGTCGTCCGGGGTGGTCCCGCTGCCCCGGGGGTCGCGGGAGGCTGGGTCCCGACACCCCCGCGAGCTCGCGGCCCGCGCTTTCTGCTCCAGGTGAGGGCGCAGCGCGGTGTCACTTTACCTGCTCGCAGAGGGTCGTCCTGAGAAGCCATGGGGCAGGGCGGGGCAGCGGGCCGTGGGAGCGGGACAGTGCGGCCTCAGGAGCTGGGCTGGAGCGCGGGAGTGCGGGTGTCCTGCAGTGCGGACTGGGCTGCAGCAGAGCACAGCGGAGCTGCGCCCCTCCTCCGCCAGCTCCTCCACCTCCTCTCAGACTCTCCGCTGCGTCCTCCTCCGCGAGCTCACTCCCGGATTCTGCAATTAGCAAAGCCCCTTCTCCGGACCGCCCACGCCCTCGCCCACCTCCCCCTCCGTCCTGAGGCGCGGGCCAGGGGCACGGGCACCGGGAAAGCCCGGGGGGCTTGCGAGGGTGGCCAGCGCCAGCGCTGAGCGGCCTCCTAGCCTGGCTCCCCGAGCGGGTGTCCACCTGCTGCCTGGCTGCAAAAAGATCATCAGCCCTAAACCCCGGCTGCACTCTCGGGTCACTTCGCTGGCTTCCTGATTGTGCCCAAAGCCGGGAACCAGCTTCCCCAGCACAGGCCTGAGCTGAGATGCTTGCCCGCGATCTGTTTAAGCAGTCTCCTCCTCTCCAGGCAGGGTCCGCCATTGCATGATGGCATCCACGAATCACTTAGACCTGGATGTTTTGGTTTTTTGTTTCTTTTTTGGTTATTGGTTATTACATGACCTCCATGGTAGGGGATCCACAAAGGGAGTGAAAAGAGGACGCCTGATGCATACGCATATGGCCATTCTAGAAAAAGAGCTTGAGGTTCTCTGGGAAGCGCGGCATTGGTCCTTGCACTATGGTTTTGCTGCATCAAATAGTTCCTTCCTCTTCAAATATAAATATATAAATATATTGATCAAGTCACTCGCATGTCTTAGGAGAATGTCATACCTTTAGTAGCAAACTTGAAATCTTGGACATTGGTTTTGATTTTTGTTTTGGTTTGATTTGGTTCGGTTTTTGTAATTTTAAAAATCCCTCCAGCCCTTGGCTCTGTCTGACCTGAGTGCTTTCTGCTGTTTCTGCAACAAAACTGTCAGGGCAGCGAAAACTCTCATTGTATACAGTGGCGCCCCCTTCTGAACACTTTGTTAATAAAAAGCTTTTTTTTTTTTTTTGGCTATTGTAAATGTGAAACAACAATGAGGTATTTCAAAGAGGTGAACCACACCCTTTCTCTAAGGGTGGGGTAAGGGTTACTCAAAAAGAAACTTGACAAGGCTTTTAAAGATACCGACAATCATTATAACATAACGTGACTGATTGTTACCGTGCTCTTAACTGGGCAAAGACTTGTTGGCTTCCAAGAAAGACGAACATAGTTGAGATGGTTCTAGCGGCCTTCTAGCACAGGGTCTCATGAGGCAGGGATTCTAGCCACGGGCTGTGCAAGGCATGAGGACTGCTAGTGATTCTATTTTTTCCTCTGCAGAATGGGTCTTTCTACATTCCAGGTCCTTTCTACCCCAATAAATAATGCGGCGATTCTCTCAGTGAGTTGTACTTTTGGTTTAAACAGCCAACTGTCTCTTAAAAAGGACTTTTGTTTAAAGTCCTTTAAAAAAAAGCCCTTTCAAAAAATTTTTTTTTTAATTTTTATTTTTAAATCGCATATGTTTACTCTGATCCTGGAACTTTGTCATTTTGACCTTCTCTGCTGATTAAAATATTCTTCATCATCAGCACCTACTGCTCTCCTCTCCTGGTGGTCTCTCCGGAAGGGGTCTTCTCTAGCTCTTCTAGCAGAGGATGGACACTTCCCCTCTACCCCTGTTACCGGACCAACCTTACCTATCCTGCAGGGTCAGGTCGGCCTGGCCTTTTATCTGTTGTTCTCTTCTGAGTGGTTAGATTTCATAGACACCGTGGTTTGCTTTTGTCAGGATTTACCCTGGACTATCAAAACCCCTTTCTTGTGCCAGTGAAGCCTAAGAAACAGTCCTGATGAGAGAACCAGGAACTCGAACAGATCATATTTATCCTGAAGGTTCCGTCCAAAATGAAGAATACATTTCTGAGGAGCCTCAAGATCTCTCAGAAGGAAAGTTTCACCAACTCTGTCATGTAGGGGCATCAATTCTGATTCTGTGTCAATTTTCATACTTTCCCAGCTAGTAATTCTCTACCTCAAAAAGCCCACTCTCAACCGTTTCCTCTCTCAAAGGCAGTTGCTCTTAGAGTCTGCACATGGCACTTGGGGCCTGCTGGTCGTTGACTCCTGCTCTCTGTACCTTGGGTCTACCAGCTGCGGGGCATCAAGATGAGAACGTCTCTTGTTCTAAGACTTAATATAGTTTGGGGCACATGGTAAGCTATAATCACTTTTTTAGTTGATCCAAGTGTTCGACCTTTCTTAATTATTCTAGTACCACAGTTTACTTGTTCTAAGATTTGTCCTCCCCCCTCATTCTAATATCTCTTGCACTTGATGACATATCCTAGTTTAACTGACAGCATTTCTCTTTCTTAGTCGAACATAAACTATAGTGCATCTTACCCTTGATGAAAGCTAGGATGCAATTAAATACCCTATTTATGGTTACGATTCTGATATTTGAAATCCTCCGGTAGCTCCCTGTGCCCCCACAGTGTAGTACCTCACCTCCTCGGCATAGTATACAAACCATCTCACCCCCAGAGTTAACCCCGGGGCCTAGTCTCCATCCCCAGGTGATGCTGCCATATCAGCTGTCCATTGTCATGAACTTGCTGTAGTTTCCCGAATGCACTGTGCTGCCTCCTGGCACTTTGAAACTTGACACACTCATCCTCATTCTTTGCTTTGCCCTTGTCTATCACCTCCCCTCAAAATCTGTTCCTAAGTGCCTTTTCCCAGCTCCAACCTACCCTTGGCAGTCTTTTATCTCCCTGTGGTAAAACCTGTCACACTGCACCATGGACATGCCCGTTGTCCCCCTGAGAAGAAAAAAGGGACAGTGAGGGCCCGCCAGCATTTGCAGCTCCAGTGAAGAGCCCCATGCCTGGCTTGCAGGAAATGCCAGATCATGAAGACAAACGGAGATCATCCTCTGGCTAAAACCAGCTCTTCTTTGCCTACCGCAGGATTGGATCAATAAAGAGCAGCCAGTTATTACTGCTGTTTTTCTAGGGATTTTTTACCCATATATTTCCCAGGTCTTGACTCTTTTTATAGCACTTTAATTCAGGCTTCAACCACTTCCTAGTCAGATCAGGTGAAATCATTTTCCTTCCCATAGCCTCGGTGTATTTCACACCTAGTGAATCTTTTTTGAAAGATCTTATTTACCCATTTGACAGATCACAAGTAGGTAGAGAGGCAGGCAGAGAGAGGGGTGGGGGAGCAGGCTCCCCGCTGAGCAGAGAGCCCGATGTGGGGCTCCATCCCAGGACCCTGAAATCATGACCTGAGCCGAAGGCAGAGGCCTAAACCACTGAGCCACCCAGGAGCCCCCATATCTCGTAATTTTTAATCAACGTGCAAAAAGTATTGTACATATTTATGAAGTGCAAACAAATTCTGTGAAACCGTAGATGGACTTAAAGATACTATTATGTATCAAATATTGTAAAAATTAAGCAAGGAAATAGCAAACATAAAATAACCAAAGCATACAAACTTGGGTAGATACAATAGGTGTGATCATGTTCTACTTCATAAAGAGATGAGTTAATAGATAAATAGAAGTAACTAGACTTTTTAGACGTTAATAAAACTTTGCCTGTTATTTCTTAGCTATATAAAATATATGGTTTTCTAACAAAAACGCTTATCTTAAAAATATTTAAAAATAAATTTCAGGCTACTCATAAGGTTCTATTTACTTTTCCACTGAAGGAAAAGCTGGTTGTTGTAGTTGTAGTTGTAGTTGTTTGTTTGTTTTAGTCTCCTCCTAGTTTTTATTATTATAATGTGGAATGAGGAATGTTAGATTGAAAAGTGAATTATTTTATAGACAAAATTCATTACTTGATTCACTTCCTGGTACAGCAGATGGAACTCCTGAAAACATGCCCTTTTGCCTTACAGAAGAGTAACAGTTATGCTTACTTCTGAAACATGCTTGGTGGTGGCCCTAAATAGTGACACCATACTAAACATTTTGAATATTTGCAATTAATTTTTATAGTCATAGGGCTCCAAAAGGCACTGCTAGTCTCTTAGTAGGTATTTCAATAAAGCTAAAAGTTGCCTGACTGTTTAAAAATATTAACAAGGCACAAAACATGGCAGAAGTATTGTCCTCAGATATTATTTTTTTCCATATGCTCCTGATTCCAGACATGACAAGTTATTTTTTAAAATTTTTTTATAAAAGGTTTTATTTATTTCCTTGACAGAGATCACAAGTAGGCAGGGTCAGGCAGAGGGAGAGGGGGGAAGCAGGCTCCCTGATGAGCTGAGGGCCCGATGTGGGACTCGATCCAAGGATTCTGGGATCATGACCTGAGCCGAAGGCAGAGGCTTTAACCCACTGAGCCACCCAGGTGCCCCCATGACAAGTTATTTTTTTTTAAAGATTTTATTTATTTATTTGACAGAGAGAGAGATTACAAGTAGGCAGAGAGGCAGGCAAAGAGAGAGAGGAGGTAGCAGGCTCCCCGATGAGCAGAGAGCCCAATGTGGGGCTCCATCCCAGGACCCTGAGATCATGACCTGAGCTGAAGGCAGCGGCTTAACCCACAAGCCACCCAGGAACCCGACAAGTTATTTTTGATAGATATATATAGAATGTATTTTCCAGTTATAAGAAAAAAGGTTCTGCTCTTTTTAACCTTTTTTAAAAATTACATAATTTTTTTAAATTTAAATTTTATTTTTTAATGTTTTACCTTTCTTTTCTTTTTTTAAAAATGATTTTATTTATTTATTTGACAGACAGAGATCACAAGTCGGCAGAGAGACAGGCAGAGAGAGAGGGAGAGAGAAGCAGGCTTCCTGCAGAGCAGAGAGCCCGATGCAGGGCTCAATTCCAGGACCCTGAGATCATGACCCGAGCCGAAGGCAGCAGCCCAAACCACTGAGCCACCCAGGCACCCCAATGTTTTACTTTTCAATATACTACTTAGAATATAAACCCTATTCCATTTTGTAAGAAGGTTACCATTTAAAATATGTTAATTTTCTCATTGTGTCTTCCCCTCTCATTGCTTTATTTTGAATAAAACATTTCACAATAAACATAACTGATGCTTTCCTTTTGATGGTCCCTCTGTTGGGCATATTGTATATGAGCCATGAGAATTAGTTTTACAACATTTATTCATGTTTGTTGATATGTTTTATCATAACTAATTTTCCCTCCCTTATCTAGATTCCCCAGCTTTCAGGCAGGTGGACACTTAATAAACCATACCCAAGGGATGTATCAAGTACTTCTTAGACATTCTCTCAGACCCTTGAGGTCTCATTTTGCCTAGGGATTTGCAATAGGTTCGGCCAGAGGCACCACTGTGACAACTGATGTCCATGGTCTATCTCCTGCTAAGCTCAAGAGGTCACTGGTTTCCAAGTTTATCTATACAATTAATGCACTCCATCAAGTTCTTTTTTTTTTTTTAATATTAACAAACTTATTTTAAAGTTTATATGGAGAGGCAAAGACTCACAATAGTCAACATAGTGTTGAAGGAGAACAAAGACTGAGGACTGACTTCAAAGTTTACCATAACGATGGGGCGCCTGGTTGGCTCAGTGGGTTAAGTTTCTGCCTTTGGCTCAGGTCATGATCCCAGGGGCCTAGGATCAAGTCCCGTATTGGGCTCTCTGCTCAGCAGGGAGCCTGCTTCTCCTCATTTCTCTCTCTGTCTGTCTCTCTGCCTATTTGTGATCTCTCTCTCTGTCAAATAAATAAATAAAATCTTTCAAAAAAGTATACCATAACGATCATTGGAAGCAAGATATTGTAATACCACAGAAAGACTAGATTAAAGGAACAGAATATATATTATCAATTATATTTTATATTTAATATAAAAGCAAATCAATACAAGAGAGCAAAATACAACCTTTTAAACAAATGGTTCTGGAGTAATGGTGAAGCTAAATGTAAAAATATAAAATAAAAATAAAATAAATAATAAAATAAAATAAATCCAGGCAGATATCATACACTCTTCACAAAAATTAACTCAGATTAAATTATAAACCTAAACATGAAACATGTAGAAGGTAATATAGAAGAAAATTTAAATGACCTTGGTTTTGGAAATAACTTTAGCTACAAAAGCACAAGCACTGAATTTAAAAATGTCTACTCTGTGAAACAAGGCCAAGAGAATGAAAAGGCAAAGCACAGACTGTGAGAAAAAATTTGCAAAATACACATCTGGCAAAGGACAGTTAATCAAAAAGACACAAAGACCCCTTAAAACTCAACAATCGTGGAAAAACCTGATTAAAAATGAGCCAAAGACCTTAGCAGATACCTCACAAAAGAAAATATTACAGATGGCAAATAAGCATATAAAAAGATGCTTCACATCATATGTCATCAGGAAAATGCAAATTAAAACAAAAAAGAGACACCAGTACATACCCAGAATCCAGAACACTGACAACAGAACACGAAATGTTGGTGAGGATGTGGAGCAACAGGAATGTTCTTCCATGTCTATTGAGAATAAAGAATGGAAAACAACTTGGCAGTTTCTTACAAAACTAAACATATTCTTGCCAGATGATTCAGCAGTAGCAGTTCTTGGTATTTATCCAAAGAAGATGAAACCTATACCCACAAAGATGTCTATAGCAGTTTTATTCATTACTGACAAAAGCTTGGAAGCAACCAAGATATCCTTTCATAGGTGAAAGTTCAAATAAAGGGTAGTACATGCAAACAATGGAATCTTATTTAATGCTAGAGAAATGAATTCCCAAGCCATGAAAAGATATGGATATAAATATTTAATAAATATTTGATTTTAGGCTTCTACCAGTCTATCAATAGTATTAGTATATTTTAACAGTGAATGCTCAGCATTCACGAATTTACCTAATAAAATATTTGGGGTTCAATATTTGAAATACTTCAACCTCTATGATTATATTCCTAATAATTTTGAATTGGGGTAAATAAACCTTAATTTTTTGTAACTTGTTTCTTATTGCAAAAGAGCTCAATGAAATTTTAGAAAATAAAAATTTACAAAAAAAAAAGTTTAGTTTACTATTGCCAAATAATTTAAAACTTTACCTTATATTCAAATACATATATTTTTCTAAATGGATTTATAGGCTACTAAAACCAAAAACTTTTAGTTATACTAGATTTCATATCATGCCATCAATGCCAGAAAGCCATCTGGCGATGACTTGTCTTAAATAGAGTTAAGATGGGTGTTATTACAATGCAAGATGGAAACAAAGATAGTATAACAATTGAGTGTTACATAACTTTTCTGTTTTGATCAAGTTACTAATCTACAAAAGGCTTTTATCGGTGACACACTTGGGAATTTAACAAAACTTTTAAACTAGCATGTGCGACTCATTCCTAGAAAACAACACAATCAATAACACTTTCTTTAGATGAAATCATGACTATTTCTCCATTTGAATAAAAAAGGGAGCAACCCCAATAAGTTTATTGAACATGAAAAGTTGAAATGCTATAATGCTCCTAAGGAATTAAATGGTCCAGTCATGAATTACAAAAAAAGGATATAAATTACCAAAGTGATTGTATAATTGGAATGTACAACTGCCCATTATCGTTCAATAGTGTAGGCTTGTACAAGAACTCTATAAAAGAACTCCACTTCTAAACCGTGGAAAATATGTTCCCTTTCCCCCTATATACAACTATTAAGCCATTCATTTAGCTTTTAAAATATCCACTTAATACAGGCTTTTTACTCATTTGCACAAATACCCAGGAAGTGAAGGAGGGTGTTATACAAATATTAAAGGAAAAGATTGCTCTAGGCAGAGCAAGTAAGTATATAGACTTTGTGTGAACAGCTGGTCTGTTACTTTTGAGGAAAAACAAGGAGGCCAATCAGGAGTTCATAGTGGTGGAGAGAGGAAGAACGTATTGATGTATGACCCTCTAGTACATTGAAACGTCTTCAGTTTTTATTTAATATGAAAGGGGAATATACCAAAAGACTTTCAACAGCAGAATAAAATCATCTGACATGATTTTTAGGATAAGTTGCTGTACCAAAATAAATTTGCAGGGAGAAAGGAGTGCAGTATGTGTGGAAGTGGGGTTATCCATCAAGTCAATAATTCAGGAACATATGATGGTGTTTTTAGCATACTGGGTGGTAATAGAAGTGGTGAGGTATGGTTTTTATTTTGTATCTATTTTGATGGTGAATATTCTGGTGAACAGGATGGGGTATGTGCAGGACAGACAATATCAACATTTATTTTACCTGCACAAACAGAAGGGTGGAGTCTTCATTCCCTGATATGGAGAGAATTCTGAGTTCAAATGTTCTTTCTGATTAAATGGCATAGGGATGATGAGGATTTAGTCAGACAGTGAAAGAGAGCAGTAAGCATAGTGTTAAGCGGTAAGACATTATAATACATTTGAACATCAAAAAAAGTTGTGTTGGATCACCCGTTTATGTGAGTAAATAAATAAATAAAGCTTCCTGGGGTTCTGATAGAGGTAAAGAAGACTACTATATGATCCAAAGGGGCACGTGCACCAAATGTTGATAGCAGCAATATCCACAATAGCCAAACTATGGAAAGAACCTAGATGCCCATCAACAAATGAATGGTATATATTTCAAATTCAAGTCAGAGATGAAAGAAACATCTGGACTCTGTCCTCAGGTACAGGCAGTATTCTGAACTGAGGCTAGAACCAGAGACCATTCTAATGAAAGGCCTCCACAGGTGGGCTCCGACTCAGTTTCCTGTATGTATATTCATTCATGAAATCGCTCTGCGGGTCAACATGCAGAACAAAACCATTTAATAAAAGTGACAATGAGGAGAGGAAAGGGAGGCCAGAAGGCTTGTGAATGTGGAGAGAGGAGGAGCCAGGGGAGGAGGGGGGAGAGGGGGCGGAAAAACTGAGAATCCCTCCCTGTGCTCCTTGCTGCCAGGGAGGTCTGAGGGACTAGTTTCTACCTGGGATCCCAAGTCCAGTACAAAAGTGGCGGGGCCACAGCTCGGGATGAGGGAAGGGGGTCCTCGGCACACGCGCGTGAAGATGCCAAACGAAGGGGGCTATTGCGCTCGCTGCGGGGGGCACCTCGCCTGGCTCCATCCCCGGCCCGACCCCGTGGGGACCCGGGTGTGGCGCGTCGTCTGGGGTGGTCCCGCTGCCCCGGGGGTCGCGGGAGGCTGGGTCCCGACACCCCCGCGAGCTCGCGGCCCGCGCTTTCTGCTCCAGGTGAGGGCGCAGCGCGGTGTCACTTTACCTGCTCGCAGAGGGTCGTCCTGAGAAGCCATGGGGCAGGGCGGGGCAGCGGGCCGTGGGAGCGGGACAGTGCGGCCTCAGGAGCTGGGCTGGAGCGCGGGAGTGCGGGTGTCCTGCAGTGCGGACTGGGCTGCAGCAGAGCACAGCGGAGCTGCGCCCCTCCTCCGCCAGCTCCTCCACCTCCTCTCAGACTCTCCGCTGCGTCCTCCTCCGCGAGCTCACTCCCGGATTCTGCAATTAGCAAAGCCCCTTCTCCGGACCGCCCACACCCTCGCCCACCTCCCCCTCCGTCCTGAGGCGCGGGCCAGGGGCACGGGCACCGGGAAAGCCCGGGGGGCTTGCGAGGGTGGCCAGCGCCAGCGCTGAGCGGCCTCCTAGCCTGGCTCCCCGAGCGGGTGTCCACCTGCTGCCTGGCTGCAAAAAGATCATCAGCCCTAAACCCCGGCTGCACTCTCGGGTCACTTCGCTGGCTTCCTGATTGTGCCCAAAGCCGGGAACCAGCTTCCCCAGCACAGGCCTGAGCTGAGATGCTTGCCCGCGATCTGTTTAAGCAGTCTCCTCCTCTCCAGGCAGGGTCCGCCATTGCATGATGGCATCCACGAATCACTTAGACCTGGATGTTTTGGTTTTTTGTTTCTTTTTTGGTTATTGGTTATTACATGACCTCCATGGTAGGGGATCCACAAAGGGAGTGAAAAGAGGACGCCTGATGCATACGCATATGGCCATTCTAGAAAAAGAGCTTGAGGTTCTCTGGGAAGCGCGGCATTGGTCCTTGCACTATGGTTTTGCTGCATCAAATAGTTCCTTCCTCTTCAAATATAAATATATAAATATATTGATCAAGTCACTCGCATGTCTTAGGAGAATGTCATACCTTTAGTAGCAAACTTGAAATCTTGGACATTGGTTTTGATTTTTGTTTTGGTTTGATTTGGTTCGGTTTTTGTAATTTTAAAAATCCCTCCAGCCCTTGGCTCTGTCTGACCTGAGTGCTTTCTGCTGTTTCTGCAACAAAACTGTCAGGGCAGCGAAAACTCTCATTGTATACAGTGGCGCCCCCTTCTGAACACTTTGTTAATAAAAAGCTTTTTTTTTTTTTTTGGCTATTGTAAATGTGAAACAACAATGAGGTATTTCAAAGAGGTGAACCACACCCTTTCTCTAAGGGTGGGGTAAGGGTTACTCAAAAAGGAACTTGACAAGGCTTTTAAAGATACCGACAATCATTATAACATAACGTGACTGATTGTTACCGTGCTCTTAACTGGGCAAAGACTTGTTGGCTTCCAAGAAAGACGAACATAGTTGAGATGGTTCTAGCGGCCTTCTAGCACAGGGTCTCATGAGGCAGGGATTCTAGCCACGGGCTGTGCAAGGCATGAGGACTGCTAGTGATTCTATTTTTTCCTCTGCAGAATGGGTCTTTCTACATTCCAGGTCCTTTCTACCCCAATAAATAATGCGGCGATTCTCTCAGTGAGTTGTACTTTTGGTTTAAACAGCCAACTGTCTCTTAAAAAGGACTTTTGTTTAAAGTCCTTTAAAAAAAAGCCCTTTCAAAAAAATTTTTTTTAATTTTTATTTTTAAATCGCATATGTTTACTCTGATCCTGGAACTTTGTCATTTTGACCTTCTCTGCTGATTAAAATATTCTTCATCATCAGCACCTACTGCTCTCCTCTCCTGGTGGTCTCTCCGGAAGGGGTCTTCTCTAGCTCTTCTAGCAGAGGATGGACACTTCCCCTCTACCCCTGTTACCGGACCAACCTTACCTATCCTGCAGGGTCAGGTCGGCCTGGCCTTTTATCTGTTGTTCTCTTCTGAGTGGTTAGATTTCATAGACACCGTGGTTTGCTTTTGTCAGGATTTACCCTGGACTATCAAAACCCTTTTCTTGTGCCAGTGAAGCCTAAGAAACAGTCCTGATGAGAGAACCAGGAACTCGAACAGATCATATTTATCCTGAAGGTTCCGTCCAAAATGAAGAATACATTTCTGAGGAGCCTCAAGATCTCTCAGAAGGAAAGTTTCACCAACTCTGTCATGTAGGGGCATCAATTCTGATTCTGTGTCAATTTTCATACTTTCCCAGCTAGTAATTCTCTACCTCAAAAAGCCCACTCTCAACCGTTTCCTCTCTCAAAGGCAGTTGCTCTTAGAGTCTGCACATGGCACTTGGGGCCTGCTGGTCGTTGACTCCTGCTCTCTGTACCTTGGGTCTACCAGCTGCGGGGCATCAAGATGAGAACGTCTCTTGTTCTAAGACTTAATATAGTTTGGGGCACATGGTAAGCTATAATCACTTTTTTAGTTGATCCAAGTGTTCGACCTTTCTTAATTATTCTAGTACCACAGTTTACTTGTTCTAAGATTTGTCCTCCCCCCTCATTCTAATATCTCTTGCACTTGATGACATATCCTAGTTTAACTGACAGCATTTCTCTTTCTTAGTCGAACATAAACTATAGTGCATCTTACCCTTGATGAAAGCTAGGATGCAATTAAATACCCTATTTATGGTTACGATTCTGATATTTGAAATCCTCCGGTAGCTCCCTGTGCCCCCACAGTGTAGTACCTCACCTCCTCGGCATAGTATACAAACCATCTCACCCCCAGAGTTAACCCCGGGGCCTAGTCTCCATCCCCAGGTGATGCTGCCATATCAGCTGTCCATTGTCATGAACTTGCTGTAGTTTCCCGAATGCACTGTGCTGCCTCCTGGCACTTTGAAACTTGACACACTCATCCTCATTCTTTGCTTTGCCCTTGTCTATCACCTCCCCTCAAAATCTGTTCCTAAGTGCCTTTTCCCAGCTCCAACCTACCCTTGGCAGTCTTTTATCTCCCTGTGGTAAAACCTGTCACACTGCACCATGGACATGCCCGTTGTCCCCCTGAGAAGAAAAAAGGGACAGTGAGGGCCCGCCAGCATTTGCAGCTCCAGTGAAGAGCCCCATGCCTGGCTTGCAGGAAATGCCAGATCATGAAGACAAACGGAGATCATCCTCTGGCTAAAACCAGCTCTTCTTTGCCTACCGCAGGATTGGATCAATAAAGAGCAGCCAGTTATTACTGCTGTTTTTCTAGGGATTTTTTACCCATATATTTCCCAGGTCTTGACTCTTTTTATAGCACTTTAATTCAGGCTTCAACCACTTCCTAGTCAGATCAGGTGAAATCATTTTCCTTCCCATAGCCTCGGTGTATTTCACACCTAGTGAATCTTTTTTGAAAGATCTTATTTACCCATTTGACAGATCACAAGTAGGTAGAGAGGCAGGCAGAGAGAGGGGTGGGGGAGCAGGCTCCCCGCTGAGCAGAGAGCCCGATGTGGGGCTCCATCCCAGGACCCTGAAATCATGACCTGAGCCGAAGGCAGAGGCCTAAACCACTGAGCCACCCAGGAGCCCCCATATCTCGTAATTTTTAATCAACGTGCAAAAAGTATTGTACATATTTATGAAGTGCAAACAAATTCTGTGAAACCGTAGATGGACTTAAAGATACTATTATGTATCAAATATTGTAAAAATTAAGCAAGGAAATAGCAAACATAAAATAACCAAAGCATACAAACTTGGGTAGATACAATAGGTGTGATCATGTTCTACGTCATAAAGAGATGAGTTAATAGATAAATAGAAGTACCTAGACTTTTTAGACGTTAATAAAACTTTGCCTGTTATTTCTGAGCTATATAAAATATATGGTTTTCTAACAAAAACGCTTATCTTAAAAATATTTAAAAATAAATTTCAGGCTACTCATAAGGTTCTATTTACTTTTCCACTGAAGGAAAAGCTGGTTGTTGTAGTTGTAGTTGTAGTTGTTTGTTTGTTTTAGTCTCCTCCTAGTTTTTATTATTATAATGTGGAATGAGGAATGTTAGATTGAAAAGTGAATTATTTTATAGACAAAATTCATTACTTGATTCACTTCCTGGTACAGCAGATGGAACTCCTGAAAACATGCCCTTTTGCCTTACAGAAGAGTAACAGTTATGCTTACTTCTGAAACATGCTTGGTGGTGGCCCTAAATAGTGACACCATACTAAACATTTTGAATATTTGCAATTAATTTTTATAGTCATAGGGCTCCAAAAGGCACTGCTAGTCTCTTAGTAGGTATTTCAATAAAGCTAAAAGTTGCCTGACTGTTTAAAAATATTAACAAGGCACAAAACATGGCAGAAGTATTGTCCTCAGATATTATTTTTTTCCATATGCTCCTGATTCCAGACATGACAAGTTATTTTTTAAAATTTTTTTATAAAAGGTTTTATTTATTTCCTTGACAGAGATCACAAGTAGGCAGGGTCAGGCAGAGGGAGAGGGGGGAAGCAGGCTCCCTGATGAGCTGAGGGCCCGATGTGGGACTCGATCCAAGGATTCTGGGATCATGACCTGAGCCGAAGGCAGAGGCTTTAACCCACTGAGCCACCCAGGTGCCCCCATGACAAGTTATTTTTTTTTAAAGATTTTATTTATTTATTTGACAGAGAGAGAGATTACAAGTAGGCAGAGAGGCAGGCAAAGAGAGAGAGGAGGTAGCAGGCTCCCCGATGAGCAGAGAGCCCAATGTGGGGCTCCATCCCAGGACCCTGAGATCATGACCTGAGCTGAAGGCAGCGGCTTAACCCACAAGCCACCCAGGAACCCGACAAGTTATTTTTGATAGATATATATAGAATGTATTTTCCAGTTATAAGAAAAAAGGTTCTGCTCTTTTTAACCTTTTTTAAAAATTACATAATTTTTTTAAATTTAAATTTTATTTTTTAATGTTTTACCTTTCTTTTCTTTTTTTAAAAAAGATTTTATTTATTTATTTGACAGACAGAGATCACAAGTCGGCAGAGAGACAGGCAGAGAGAGAGGGAGAGAGAAGCAGGCTTCCTGCAGAGCAGAGAGCCCGATGCAGGGCTCAATTCCAGGACCCTGAGATCATGACCCGAGCCGAAGGCAGCAGCCCAAACCACTGAGCCACCCAGGCACCCCAATGTTTTACTTTTCAATATACTACTTAGAATATAAACCCTATTCCATTTTGTAAGAAGGTTACCATTTAAAATATGTTAATTTTCTCATTGTGTCTTCCCCTCTCATTGCTTTATTTTGAATAAAACATTTCACAATAAACATAACTGATGCTTTCCTTTTGATGGTCCCTCTGTTGGGCATATTGTATATGAGCCATGAGAATTAGTTTTACAACATTTATTCATGTTTGTTGATATGTTTTATCATAACTAATTTTCCCTCCCTTATCTAGATTCCCCAGCTTTCAGGCAGGTGGACACTTAATAAACCATACCCAAGGGATGTATCAAGTACTTCTTAGACATTCTCTCAGACCCTTGAGGTCTCATTTTGCCTAGGGATTTGCAATAGGTTCGGCCAGAGGCACCACTGTGACAACTGATGTCCATGGTCTATCTCCTGCTAAGCTCAAGAGGTCACTGGTTTCCAAGTTTATCTATACAATTAATGCACTCCATCAAGTTCTTTTTTTTTTTTAATATTAACAAACTTATTTTAAAGTTTATATGGAGAGGCAAAGACTCACAATAGTCAACATAGTGTTGAAGGAGAACAAAGACTGAGGACTGACTTCAAAGTTTACCATAACGATGGGGCGCCTGGTTGGCTCAGTGGGTTAAGTTTCTGCCTTTGGCTCAGGTCATGATCCCAGGGGCCTAGGATCAAGTCCCGTATTGGGCTCTCTGCTCAGCAGGGAGCCTGCTTCTCCTCATTTCTCTCTCTGTCTGTCTCTCTGCCTATTTGTGATCTCTCTCTCTGTCAAATAAATAAATAAAATCTTTCAAAAAAGTATACCATAACGATCATTGGAAGCAAGATATTGTAATACCACAGAAAGACTAGATTAAAGGAACAGAATATATATTATCAATTATATTTTATATTTAATATAAAAGCAAATCAATACAAGAGAGCAAAATACAACCTTTTAAACAAATGGTTCTGGAGTAATGGTGAAGCTAAATGTAAAAATATAAAATAAAAATAAAATAAATAATAAAATAAAATAAATCCAGGCAGATATCATACACTCTTCACAAAAATTAACTCAGATTAAATTATAAACCTAAACATGAAACATGTAGAAGGTAATATAGAAGAAAATTTAAATGACCTTGGTTTTGGAAATAACTTTAGCTACAAAAGCACAAGCACTGAATTTAAAAATGTCTACTCTGTGAAACAAGGCCAAGAGAATGAAAAGGCAAAGCACAGACTGTGAGAAAAAATTTGCAAAATACACATCTGGCAAAGGACAGTTAATCAAAAAGACACAAAGACCCCTTAAAACTCAACAATCGTGGAAAAACCTGATTAAAAATGAGCCAAAGACCTTAGCAGATACCTCACAAAAGAAAATATTACAGATGGCAAATAAGCATATAAAAAGATGCTTCACATCATATGTCATCAGGAAAATGCAAATTAAAACAAAAAAGAGACACCAGTACATACCCAGAATCCAGAACACTGACAACAGAACACGAAATGTTGGTGAGGATGTGGAGCAACAGGAATGTTCTTCCATGTCTATTGAGAATAAAGAATGGAAAACAACTTGGCAGTTTCTTACAAAACTAAACATATTCTTGCCAGATGATTCAGCAGTAGCAGTTCTTGGTATTTATCCAAAGAAGATGAAACCTATACCCACAAAGATGTCTATAGCAGTTTTATTCATTACTGACAAAAGCTTGGAAGCAACCAAGATATCCTTTCATAGGTGAAAGTTCAAATAAAGGGTAGTACATGCAAACAATGGAATCTTATTTAATGCTAGAGAAATGAATTACCAAGCCATGAAAAGATATGGATATAAATATTTAATAAATATTTGATTTTAGGCTTCTACCAGTCTATCAATAGTATTAGTATATTTTAACAGTGAATGCTCAGCATTCACGAATTTACCTAATAAAATATTTGGGGTTCAATATTTGAAATACTTCAACCTCTATGATTATATTCCTAATAATTTTGAATTGGGGTAAATAAACCTTAATTTTTTGTAACTTGTTTCTTATTGCAAAAGAGCTCAATGAAATTTTAGAAAATAAAAATTTACAAAAAAAAAAGTTTAGTTTACTATTGCCAAATAATTTAAAACTTTACCTTATATTCAAATACATATATTTTTCTAAATGGATTTATAGGCTACTAAAACCAAAAACTTTTAGTTATACTAGATTTCATATCATGCCATCAATGCCAGAAAGCCATCTGGCGATGACTTGTCTTAAATAGAGTTAAGATGGGTGTTATTACAATGCAAGATGGAAACAAAGATAGTATAACAATTGAGTGTTACATAACTTTTCTGTTTTGATCAAGTTACTAATCTACAAAAGGCTTTTATCGGTGACACACTTGGGAATTTAACAAAACTTTTAAACTAGCATGTGCGACTCATTCCTAGAAAACAACACAATCAATAACACTTTCTTTAGATGAAATCATGACTATTTCTCCATTTGAATAAAAAAGGGAGCAACCCCAATAAGTTTATTGAACATGAAAAGTTGAAATGCTATAATGCTCCTAAGGAATTAAATGGTCCAGTCATGAATTACAAAAAAAGGATATAAATTACCAAAGTGATTGTATAATTGGAATGTACAACTGCCCATTATCGTTCAATAGTGTAGGCTTGTACAAGAACTCTATAAAAGAACTCCACTTCTAAACCGTGGAAAATATGTTCCCTTTCCCCCTATATACAACTATTAAGCCATTCATTTAGCTTTTAAAATATCCACTTAATACAGGCTTTTTACTCATTTGCACAAATACCCAGGAAGTGAAGGAGGGTGTTATACAAATATTAAAGGAAAAGATTGCTCTAGGCAGAGCAAGTAAGTATATAGACTTTGTGTGAACAGCTGGTCTGTTACTTTTGAGGAAAAACAAGGAGGCCAATCAGGAGTTCATAGTGGTGGAGAGAGGAAGAACGTATTGATGTATGACCCTCTAGTACATTGAAACGTCTTCAGTTTTTATTTAATATGAAAGGGGAATATACCAAAAGACTTTCAACAGCAGAATAAAATCATCTGACTTGATTTTTAGGTTAAGTTGCTGTACCAAAATAAATTTGCAGGGAGAAAGGAGTGCAGTATGTGTGGAAGTGGGGTTATCCATCAAGTCAATAATTCAGGAACATATGATGGTGTTTTTAGCATACTGGGTGGTAATAGAAGTGGTGAGGTATGGTTTTTATTTTGTATCTATTTTGATGGTGAATATTCTGGTGAACAGGATGGGGTATGTGCAGGACAGACAATATCAACATTTATTTTACCTGCACAAACAGAAGGGTGGAGTCTTCATTCCCTGATATGGAGAGAATTCTGAGTTCAAATGTTCTTTCTGATTAAATGGCATAGGGATGATGAGGATTTAGTCAGACAGTGAAAGAGAGCAGTAAGCATAGTGTTAAGCGGTAAGACATTATAATACATTTGAACATCAAAAAAAGTTGTGTTGGATCACCCGTTTATGTGAGTAAATAAATAAATAAAGCTTCCTGGGGTTCTGATAGAGGTAAAGAAGACTACTATATGATCCAAAGGGGCACGTGCACCAAATGTTGATAGCAGCAATATCCACAATAGCCAAACTATGGAAAGAACCTAGATGCCCATCAACAAATGAATGGTATATATTTCAAATTCAAGTCAGAGATGAAAGAAACATCTGGACTCTGTCCTCAGGTACAGGCAGTATTCTGAACTGAGGCTAGAACCAGAGACCATTCTAATGAAAGGCCTCCACAGGTGGGCTCCGACTCAGTTTCCTGTATGTATATTCATTCATGAAATCGCTCTGCGGGTCAACATGCAGAACAAAACCATTTAATAAAAGTGACAATGAGGAGAGGAAAGGGAGGCCAGAAGGCTTGTGAATGTGGAGAGAGGAGGAGCCAGGGGAGGAGGGGGGAGAGGGGGCGGAAAAACTGAGAATCCCTCCCTGTGCTCCTTGCTGCCAGGGAGGTCTGAGGGACTAGTTTCTACCTGGGATCCCAAGTCCAGTACAAAAGTGGCGGGGCCACAGCTCGGGATGAGGGAAGGGGGTCCTCGGCACACGCGCGTGAAGATGCCAAACGAAGGGGGCTATTGCGCTCGCTGCGGGGGGCACCTCGCCTGGCTCCATCCCCGGCCCGACCCCGTGGGGACCCGGGTGTGGCGCGTCGTCCGGGGTGGTCCCGCTGCCCCGGGGGTCGCGGGAGGCTGGGTCCCGACACCCCCGCGAGCTCGCGGCCCGCGCTTTCTGCTCCAGGTGAGGGCGCAGCGCGGTGTCACTTTACCTGCTCGCAGAGGGTCGTCCTGAGAAGCCATGGGGCAGGGCGGGGCAGCGGGCCGTGGGAGCGGGACAGTGCGGCCTCAGGAGCTGGGCTGGAGCGCGGGAGTGCGGGTGTCCTGCAGTGCGGACTGGGCTGCAGCAGAGCACAGCGGAGCTGCGCCCCTCCTCCGCCAGCTCCTCCACCTCCTCTCAGACTCTCCGCTGCGTCCTCCTCCGCGAGCTCACTCCCGGATTCTGCAATTAGCAAAGCCCCTTCTCCGGACCGCCCACACCCTCGCCCACCTCCCCCTCCGTCCTGAGGCGCGGGCCAGGGGCACGGGCACCGGGAAAGCCCGGGGGGCTTGCGAGGGTGGCCAGCGCCAGCGCTGAGCGGCCTCCTAGCCTGGCTCCCCGAGCGGGTGTCCACCTGCTGCCTGGCTGCAAAAAGATCATCAGCCCTAAACCCCGGCTGCACTCTCGGGTCACTTCGCTGGCTTCCTGATTGTGCCCAAAGCCGGGAACCAGCTTCCCCAGCACAGGCCTGAGCTGAGATGCTTGCCCGCGATCTGTTTAAGCAGTCTCCTCCTCTCCAGGCAGGGTCCGCCATTGCATGATGGCATCCACGAATCACTTAGACCTGGATGTTTTGGTTTTTTGTTTCTTTTTTGGTTATTGGTTATTACATGACCTCCATGGTAGGGGATCCACAAAGGGAGTGAAAAGAGGACGCCTGATGCATACGCATATGGCCATTCTAGAAAAAGAGCTTGAGGTTCTCTGGGAAGCGCGGCATTGGTCCTTGCACTATGGTTTTGCTGCATCAAATAGTTCCTTCCTCTTCAAATATAAATATATAAATATATTGATCAAGTCACTCGCATGTCTTAGGAGAATGTCATACCTTTAGTAGCAAACTTGAAATCTTGGACATTGGTTTTGATTTTTGTTTTGGTTTGATTTGGTTCGGTTTTTGTAATTTTAAAAATCCCTCCAGCCCTTGGCTCTGTCTGACCTGAGTGCTTTCTGCTGTTTCTGCAACAAAACTGTCAGGGCAGCGAAAACTCTCATTGTATACAGTGGCGCCCCCTTCTGAACACTTTGTTAATAAAAAGCTTTTTTTTTTTTTTTGGCTATTGTAAATGTGAAACAACAATGAGGTATTTCAAAGAGGTGAACCACACCCTTTCTCTAAGGGTGGGGTAAGGGTTACTCAAAAAGGAACTTGACAAGGCTTTTAAAGATACCGACAATCATTATAACATAACGTGACTGATTGTTACCGTGCTCTTAACTGGGCAAAGACTTGTTGGCTTCCAAGAAAGACGAACATAGTTGAGATGGTTCTAGCGGCCTTCTAGCACAGGGTCTCATGAGGCAGGGATTCTAGCCACGGGCTGTGCAAGGCATGAGGACTGCTAGTGATTCTATTTTTTCCTCTGCAGAATGGGTCTTTCTACATTCCAGGTCCTTTCTACCCCAATAAATAATGCGGCGATTCTCTCAGTGAGTTGTACTTTTGGTTTAAACAGCCAACTGTCTCTTAAAAAGGACTTTTGTTTAAAGTCCTTTAAAAAAAAGCCCTTTCAAAAAAATTTTTTTTAATTTTTATTTTTAAATCGCATATGTTTACTCTGATCCTGGAACTTTGTCATTTTGACCTTCTCTGCTGATTAAAATATTCTTCATCATCAGCACCTACTGCTCTCCTCTCCTGGTGGTCTCTCCGGAAGGGGTCTTCTCTAGCTCTTCTAGCAGAGGATGGACACTTCCCCTCTACCCCTGTTACCGGACCAACCTTACCTATCCTGCAGGGTCAGGTCGGCCTGGCCTTTTATCTGTTGTTCTCTTCTGAGTGGTTAGATTTCATAGACACCGTGGTTTGCTTTTGTCAGGATTTACCCTGGACTATCAAAACCCTTTTCTTGTGCCAGTGAAGCCTAAGAAACAGTCCTGATGAGAGAACCAGGAACTCGAACAGATCATATTTATCCTGAAGGTTCCGTCCAAAATGAAGAATACATTTCTGAGGAGCCTCAAGATCTCTCAGAAGGAAAGTTTCACCAACTCTGTCATGTAGGGGCATCAATTCTGATTCTGTGTCAATTTTCATACTTTCCCAGCTAGTAATTCTCTACCTCAAAAAGCCCACTCTCAACCGTTTCCTCTCTCAAAGGCAGTTGCTCTTAGAGTCTGCACATGGCACTTGGGGCCTGCTGGTCGTTGACTCCTGCTCTCTGTACCTTGGGTCTACCAGCTGCGGGGCATCAAGATGAGAACGTCTCTTGTTCTAAGACTTAATATAGTTTGGGGCACATGGTAAGCTATAATCACTTTTTTAGTTGATCCAAGTGTTCGACCTTTCTTAATTATTCTAGTACCACAGTTTACTTGTTCTAAGATTTGTCCTCCCCCCTCATTCTAATATCTCTTGCACTTGATGACATATCCTAGTTTAACTGACAGCATTTCTCTTTCTTAGTCGAACATAAACTATAGTGCATCTTACCCTTGATGAAAGCTAGGATGCAATTAAATACCCTATTTATGGTTACGATTCTGATATTTGAAATCCTCCGGTAGCTCCCTGTGCCCCCACAGTGTAGTACCTCACCTCCTCGGCATAGTATACAAACCATCTCACCCCCAGAGTTAACCCCGGGGCCTAGTCTCCATCCCCAGGTGATGCTGCCATATCAGCTGTCCATTGTCATGAACTTGCTGTAGTTTCCCGAATGCACTGTGCTGCCTCCTGGCACTTTGAAACTTGACACACTCATCCTCATTCTTTGCTTTGCCCTTGTCTATCACCTCCCCTCAAAATCTGTTCCTAAGTGCCTTTTCCCAGCTCCAACCTACCCTTGGCAGTCTTTTATCTCCCTGTGGTAAAACCTGTCACACTGCACCATGGACATGCCCGTTGTCCCCCTGAGAAGAAAAAAGGGACAGTGAGGGCCCGCCAGCATTTGCAGCTCCAGTGAAGAGCCCCATGCCTGGCTTGCAGGAAATGCCAGATCATGAAGACAAACGGAGATCATCCTCTGGCTAAAACCAGCTCTTCTTTGCCTACCGCAGGATTGGATCAATAAAGAGCAGCCAGTTATTACTGCTGTTTTTCTAGGGATTTTTTACCCATATATTTCCCAGGTCTTGACTCTTTTTATAGCACTTTAATTCAGGCTTCAACCACTTCCTAGTCAGATCAGGTGAAATCATTTTCCTTCCCATAGCCTCGGTGTATTTCACACCTAGTGAATCTTTTTTGAAAGATCTTATTTACCCATTTGACAGATCACAAGTAGGTAGAGAGGCAGGCAGAGAGAGGGGTGGGGGAGCAGGCTCCCCGCTGAGCAGAGAGCCCGATGTGGGGCTCCATCCCAGGACCCTGAAATCATGACCTGAGCCGAAGGCAGAGGCCTAAACCACTGAGCCACCCAGGAGCCCCCATATCTCGTAATTTTTAATCAACGTGCAAAAAGTATTGTACATATTTATGAAGTGCAAACAAATTCTGTGAAACCGTAGATGGACTTAAAGATACTATTATGTATCAAATATTGTAAAAATTAAGCAAGGAAATAGCAAACATAAAATAACCAAAGCATACAAACTTGGGTAGATACAATAGGTGTGATCATGTTCTACTTCATAAAGAGATGAGTTAATAGATAAATAGAAGTACCTAGACTTTTTAGACGTTAATAAAACTTTGCCTGTTATTTCTGAGCTATATAAAATATATGGTTTTCTAACAAAAACGCTTATCTTAAAAATATTTAAAAATAAATTTCAGGCTACTCATAAGGTTCTATTTACTTTTCCACTGAAGGAAAAGCTGGTTGTTGTAGTTGTAGTTGTAGTTGTTTGTTTGTTTTAGTCTCCTCCTAGTTTTTATTATTATAATGTGGAATGAGGAATGTTAGATTGAAAAGTGAATTATTTTATAGACAAAATTCATTACTTGATTCACTTCCTGGTACAGCAGATGGAACTCCTGAAAACATGCCCTTTTGCCTTACAGAAGAGTAACAGTTATGCTTACTTCTGAAACATGCTTGGTGGTGGCCCTAAATAGTGACACCATACTAAACATTTTGAATATTTGCAATTAATTTTTATAGTCATAGGGCTCCAAAAGGCACTGCTAGTCTCTTAGTAGGTATTTCAATAAAGCTAAAAGTTGCCTGACTGTTTAAAAATATTAACAAGGCACAAAACATGGCAGAAGTATTGTCCTCAGATATTATTTTTTTCCATATGCTCCTGATTCCAGACATGACAAGTTATTTTTTAAAATTTTTTTATAAAAGGTTTTATTTATTTCCTTGACAGAGATCACAAGTAGGCAGGGTCAGGCAGAGGGAGAGGGGGGAAGCAGGCTCCCTGATGAGCTGAGGGCCCGATGTGGGACTCGATCCAAGGATTCTGGGATCATGACCTGAGCCGAAGGCAGAGGCTTTAACCCACTGAGCCACCCAGGTGCCCCCATGACAAGTTATTTTTTTTTAAAGATTTTATTTATTTATTTGACAGAGAGAGAGATTACAAGTAGGCAGAGAGGCAGGCAAAGAGAGAGAGGAGGTAGCAGGCTCCCCGATGAGCAGAGAGCCCAATGTGGGGCTCCATCCCAGGACCCTGAGATCATGACCTGAGCTGAAGGCAGCGGCTTAACCCACAAGCCACCCAGGAACCCGACAAGTTATTTTTGATAGATATATATAGAATGTATTTTCCAGTTATAAGAAAAAAGGTTCTGCTCTTTTTAACCTTTTTTAAAAATTACATAATTTTTTTAAATTTAAATTTTATTTTTTAATGTTTTACCTTTCTTTTCTTTTTTTAAAAAAGATTTTATTTATTTATTTGACAGACAGAGATCACAAGTCGGCAGAGAGACAGGCAGAGAGAGAGGGAGAGAGAAGCAGGCTTCCTGCAGAGCAGAGAGCCCGATGCAGGGCTCAATTCCAGGACCCTGAGATCATGACCCGAGCCGAAGGCAGCAGCCCAAACCACTGAGCCACCCAGGCACCCCAATGTTTTACTTTTCAATATACTACTTAGAATATAAACCCTATTCCATTTTGTAAGAAGGTTACCATTTAAAATATGTTAATTTTCTCATTGTGTCTTCCCCTCTCATTGCTTTATTTTGAATAAAACATTTCACAATAAACATAACTGATGCTTTCCTTTTGATGGTCCCTCTGTTGGGCATATTGTATATGAGCCATGAGAATTAGTTTTACAACATTTATTCATGTTTGTTGATATGTTTTATCATAACTAATTTTCCCTCCCTTATCTAGATTCCCCAGCTTTCAGGCAGGTGGACACTTAATAAACCATACCCAAGGGATGTATCAAGTACTTCTTAGACATTCTCTCAGACCCTTGAGGTCTCATTTTGCCTAGGGATTTGCAATAGGTTCGGCCAGAGGCACCACTGTGACAACTGATGTCCATGGTCTATCTCCTGCTAAGCTCAAGAGGTCACTGGTTTCCAAGTTTATCTATACAATTAATGCACTCCATCAAGTTCTTTTTTTTTTTTTAATATTAACAAACTTATTTTAAAGTTTATATGGAGAGGCAAAGACTCACAATAGTCAACATAGTGTTGAAGGAGAACAAAGACTGAGGACTGACTTCAAAGTTTACCATAACGATGGGGCGCCTGGTTGGCTCAGTGGGTTAAGTTTCTGCCTTTGGCTCAGGTCATGATCCCAGGGGCCTAGGATCAAGTCCCGTATTGGGCTCTCTGCTCAGCAGGGAGCCTGCTTCTCCTCATTTCTCTCTCTGTCTGTCTCTCTGCCTATTTGTGATCTCTCTCTCTGTCAAATAAATAAATAAAATCTTTAAAAAAAGTATACCATAACGATCATTGGAAGCAAGATATTGTAATACCACAGAAAGACTAGATTAAAGGAACAGAATATATATTATCAATTATATTTTATATTTAATATAAAAGCAAATCAATACAAGAGAGCAAAATACAACCTTTTAAACAAATGGTTCTGGAGTAATGGTGAAGCTAAATGTAAAAATATAAAATAAAAATAAAATAAATAATAAAATAAAATAAATCCAGGCAGATATCATACACTCTTCACAAAAATTAACTCAGATTAAATTATAAACCTAAACATGAAACATGTAGAAGGTAATATAGAAGAAAATTTAAATGACCTTGGTTTTGGAAATAACTTTAGCTACAAAAGCACAAGCACTGAATTTAAAAATGTCTACTCTGTGAAACAAGGCCAAGAGAATGAAAAGGCAAAGCACAGACTGTGAGAAAAAATTTGCAAAATACACATCTGGCAAAGGACAGTTAATCAAAAAGACACAAAGACCCCTTAAAACTCAACAATCGTGGAAAAACCTGATTAAAAATGAGCCAAAGACCTTAGCAGATACCTCACAAAAGAAAATATTACAGATGGCAAATAAGCATATAAAAAGATGCTTCACATCATATGTCATCAGGAAAATGCAAATTAAAACAAAAAAGAGACACCAGTACATACCCAGAATCCAGAACACTGACAACAGAACACGAAATGTTGGTGAGGATGTGGAGCAACAGGAATGTTCTTCCATGTCTATTGAGAATAAAGAATGGAAAACAACTTGGCAGTTTCTTACAAAACTAAACATATTCTTGCCAGATGATTCAGCAGTAGCAGTTCTTGGTATTTATCCAAAGAAGATGAAACCTATACCCACAAAGATGTCTATAGCAGTTTTATTCATTACTGACAAAAGCTTGGAAGCAACCAAGATATCCTTTCATAGGTGAAAGTTCAAATAAAGGGTAGTACATGCAAACAATGGAATCTTATTTAATGCTAGAGAAATGAATTCCCAAGCCATGAAAAGATATGGATATAAATATTTAATAAATATTTGATTTTAGGCTTCTACCAGTCTATCAATAGTATTAGTATATTTTAACAGTGAATGCTCAGCATTCACGAATTTACCTAATAAAATATTTGGGGTTCAATATTTGAAATACTTCAACCTCTATGATTATATTCCTAATAATTTTGAATTGGGGTAAATAAACCTTAATTTTTTGTAACTTGTTTCTTATTGCAAAAGAGCTCAATGAAATTTTAGAAAATAAAAATTTACAAAAAAAAAAGTTTAGTTTACTATTGCCAAATAATTTAAAACTTTACCTTATATTCAAATACATATATTTTTCTAAATGGATTTATAGGCTACTAAAACCAAAAACTTTTAGTTATACTAGATTTCATATCATGCCATCAATGCCAGAAAGCCATCTGGCGATGACTTGTCTTAAATAGAGTTAAGATGGGTGTTATTACAATGCAAGATGGAAACAAAGATAGTATAACAATTGAGTGTTACATAACTTTTCTGTTTTGATCAAGTTACTAATCTACAAAAGGCTTTTATCGGTGACACACTTGGGAATTTAACAAAACTTTTAAACTAGCATGTGCGACTCATTCCTAGAAAACAACACAATCAATAACACTTTCTTTAGATGAAATCATGACTATTTCTCCATTTGAATAAAAAAGGGAGCAACCCCAATAAGTTTATTGAACATGAAAAGTTGAAATGCTATAATGCTCCTAAGGAATTAAATGGTCCAGTCATGAATTACAAAAAAAGGATATAAATTACCAAAGTGATTGTATAATTGGAATGTACAACTGCCCATTATCGTTCAATAGTGTAGGCTTGTACAAGAACTCTATAAAAGAACTCCACTTCTAAACCGTGGAAAATATGTTCCCTTTCCCCCTATATACAACTATTAAGCCATTCATTTAGCTTTTAAAATATCCACTTAATACAGGCTTTTTACTCATTTGCACAAATACCCAGGAAGTGAAGGAGGGTGTTATACAAATATTAAAGGAAAAGATTGCTCTAGGCAGAGCAAGTAAGTATATAGACTTTGTGTGAACAGCTGGTCTGTTACTTTTGAGGAAAAACAAGGAGGCCAATCAGGAGTTCATAGTGGTGGAGAGAGGAAGAACGTATTGATGTATGACCCTCTAGTACATTGAAACGTCTTCAGTTTTTATTTAATATGAAAGGGGAATATACCAAAAGACTTTCAACAGCAGAATAAAATCATCTGACATGATTTTTAGGATAAGTTGCTGTACCAAAATAAATTTGCAGGGAGAAAGGAGTGCAGTATGTGTGGAAGTGGGGTTATCCATCAAGTCAATAATTCAGGAACATATGATGGTGTTTTTAGCATACTGGGTGGTAATAGAAGTGGTGAGGTATGGTTTTTATTTTGTATCTATTTTGATGGTGAATATTCTGGTGAACAGGATGGGGTATGTGCAGGACAGACAATATCAACATTTATTTTACCTGCACAAACAGAAGGGTGGAGTCTTCATTCCCTGATATGGAGAGAATTCTGAGTTCAAATGTTCTTTCTGATTAAATGGCATAGGGATGATGAGGATTTAGTCAGACAGTGAAAGAGAGCAGTAAGCATAGTGTTAAGCGGTAAGACATTATAATACATTTGAACATCAAAAAAAGTTGTGTTGGATCACCCGTTTATGTGAGTAAATAAATAAATAAAGCTTCCTGGGGTTCTGATAGAGGTAAAGAAGACTACTATATGATCCAAAGGGGCACGTGCACCAAATGTTGATAGCAGCAATATCCACAATAGCCAAACTATGGAAAGAACCTAGATGCCCATCAACAAATGAATGGTATATATTTCAAATTCAAGTCAGAGATGAAAGAAACATCTGGACTCTGTCCTCAGGTACAGGCAGTATTCTGAACTGAGGCTAGAACCAGAGACCATTCTAATGAAAGGCCTCCACAGGTGGGCTCCGACTCAGTTTCCTGTATGTATATTCATTCATGAAATCGCTCTGCGGGTCAACATGCAGAACAAAACCATTTAATAAAAGTGACAATGAGGAGAGGAAAGGGAGGCCAGAAGGCTTGTGAATGTGGAGAGAGGAGGAGCCAGGGGAGGAGGGGGGAGAGGGGGCGGAAAAACTGAGAATCCCTCCCTGTGCTCCTTGCTGCCAGGGAGGTCTGAGGGACTAGTTTCTACCTGGGATCCCAAGTCCAGTACAAAAGTGGCGGGGCCACAGCTCGGGATGAGGGAAGGGGGTCCTCGGCACACGCGCGTGAAGATGCCAAACGAAGGGGGCTATTGCGCTCGCTGCGGGGGGCACCTCGCCTGGCTCCATCCCCGGCCCGACCCCGTGGGGACCCGGGTGTGGCGCGTCGTCCGGGGTGGTCCCGCTGCCCCGGGGGTCGCGGGAGGCTGGGTCCCGACACCCCCGCGAGCTCGCGGCCCGCGCTTTCTGCTCCAGGTGAGGGCGCAGCGCGGTGTCACTTTACCTGCTCGCAGAGGGTCGTCCTGAGAAGCCATGGGGCAGGGCGGGGCAGCGGGCCGTGGGAGCGGGACAGTGCGGCCTCAGGAGCTGGGCTGGAGCGCGGGAGTGCGGGTGTCCTGCAGTGCGGACTGGGCTGCAGCAGAGCACAGCGGAGCTGCGCCCCTCCTCCGCCAGCTCCTCCACCTCCTCTCAGACTCTCCGCTGCGTCCTCCTCCGCGAGCTCACTCCCGGATTCTGCAATTAGCAAAGCCCCTTCTCCGGACCGCCCACACCCTCGCCCACCTCCCCCTCCGTCCTGAGGCGCGGGCCAGGGGCACGGGCACCGGGAAAGCCCGGGGGGCTTGCGAGGGTGGCCAGCGCCAGCGCTGAGCGGCCTCCTAGCCTGGCTCCCCGAGCGGGTGTCCACCTGCTGCCTGGCTGCAAAAAGATCATCAGCCCTAAACCCCGGCTGCACTCTCGGGTCACTTCGCTGGCTTCCTGATTGTGCCCAAAGCCGGGAACCAGCTTCCCCAGCACAGGCCTGAGCTGAGATGCTTGCCCGCGATCTGTTTAAGCAGTCTCCTCCTCTCCAGGCAGGGTCCGCCATTGCATGATGGCATCCACGAATCACTTAGACCTGGATGTTTTGGTTTTTTGTTTCTTTTTTGGTTATTGGTTATTACATGACCTCCATGGTAGGGGATCCACAAAGGGAGTGAAAAGAGGACGCCTGATGCATACGCATATGGCCATTCTAGAAAAAGAGCTTGAGGTTCTCTGGGAAGCGCGGCATTGGTCCTTGCACTATGGTTTTGCTGCATCAAATAGTTCCTTCCTCTTCAAATATAAATATATAAATATATTGATCAAGTCACTCGCATGTCTTAGGAGAATGTCATACCTTTAGTAGCAAACTTGAAATCTTGGACATTGGTTTTGATTTTTGTTTTGGTTTGATTTGGTTCGGTTTTTGTAATTTTAAAAATCCCTCCAGCCCTTGGCTCTGTCTGACCTGAGTGCTTTCTGCTGTTTCTGCAACAAAACTGTCAGGGCAGCGAAAACTCTCATTGTATACAGTGGCGCCCCCTTCTGAACACTTTGTTAATAAAAAGCTTTTTTTTTTTTTTTGGCTATTGTAAATGTGAAACAACAATGAGGTATTTCAAAGAGGTGAACCACACCCTTTCTCTAAGGGTGGGGTAAGGGTTACTCAAAAAGGAACTTGACAAGGCTTTTAAAGATACCGACAATCATTATAACATAACGTGACTGATTGTTACCGTGCTCTTAACTGGGCAAAGACTTGTTGGCTTCCAAGAAAGACGAACATAGTTGAGATGGTTCTAGCGGCCTTCTAGCACAGGGTCTCATGAGGCAGGGATTCTAGCCACGGGCTGTGCAAGGCATGAGGACTGCTAGTGATTCTATTTTTTCCTCTGCAGAATGGGTCTTTCTACATTCCAGGTCCTTTCTACCCCAATAAATAATGCGGCGATTCTCTCAGTGAGTTGTACTTTTGGTTTAAACAGCCAACTGTCTCTTAAAAAGGACTTTTGTTTAAAGTCCTTTAAAAAAAAGCCCTTTCAAAAAAATTTTTTTTAATTTTTATTTTTAAATCGCATATGTTTACTCTGATCCTGGAACTTTGTCATTTTGACCTTCTCTGCTGATTAAAATATTCTTCATCATCAGCACCTACTGCTCTCCTCTCCTGGTGGTCTCTCCGGAAGGGGTCTTCTCTAGCTCTTCTAGCAGAGGATGGACACTTCCCCTCTACCCCTGTTACCGGACCAACCTTACCTATCCTGCAGGGTCAGGTCGGCCTGGCCTTTTATCTGTTGTTCTCTTCTGAGTGGTTAGATTTCATAGACACCGTGGTTTGCTTTTGTCAGGATTTACCCTGGACTATCAAAACCCTTTTCTTGTGCCAGTGAAGCCTAAGAAACAGTCCTGATGAGAGAACCAGGAACTCGAACAGATCATATTTATCCTGAAGGTTCCGTCCAAAATGAAGAATACATTTCTGAGGAGCCTCAAGATCTCTCAGAAGGAAAGTTTCACCAACTCTGTCATGTAGGGGCATCAATTCTGATTCTGTGTCAATTTTCATACTTTCCCAGCTAGTAATTCTCTACCTCAAAAAGCCCACTCTCAACCGTTTCCTCTCTCAAAGGCAGTTGCTCTTAGAGTCTGCACATGGCACTTGGGGCCTGCTGGTCGTTGACTCCTGCTCTCTGTACCTTGGGTCTACCAGCTGCGGGGCATCAAGATGAGAACGTCTCTTGTTCTAAGACTTAATATAGTTTGGGGCACATGGTAAGCTATAATCACTTTTTTAGTTGATCCAAGTGTTCGACCTTTCTTAATTATTCTAGTACCACAGTTTACTTGTTCTAAGATTTGTCCTCCCCCCTCATTCTAATATCTCTTGCACTTGATGACATATCCTAGTTTAACTGACAGCATTTCTCTTTCTTAGTCGAACATAAACTATAGTGCATCTTACCCTTGATGAAAGCTAGGATGCAATTAAATACCCTATTTATGGTTACGATTCTGATATTTGAAATCCTCCGGTAGCTCCCTGTGCCCCCACAGTGTAGTACCTCACCTCCTCGGCATAGTATACAAACCATCTCACCCCCAGAGTTAACCCCGGGGCCTAGTCTCCATCCCCAGGTGATGCTGCCATATCAGCTGTCCATTGTCATGAACTTGCTGTAGTTTCCCGAATGCACTGTGCTGCCTCCTGGCACTTTGAAACTTGACACACTCATCCTCATTCTTTGCTTTGCCCTTGTCTATCACCTCCCCTCAAAATCTGTTCCTAAGTGCCTTTTCCCAGCTCCAACCTACCCTTGGCAGTCTTTTATCTCCCTGTGGTAAAACCTGTCACACTGCACCATGGACATGCCCGTTGTCCCCCTGAGAAGAAAAAAGGGACAGTGAGGGCCCGCCAGCATTTGCAGCTCCAGTGAAGAGCCCCATGCCTGGCTTGCAGGAAATGCCAGATCATGAAGACAAACGGAGATCATCCTCTGGCTAAAACCAGCTCTTCTTTGCCTACCGCAGGATTGGATCAATAAAGAGCAGCCAGTTATTACTGCTGTTTTTCTAGGGATTTTTTACCCATATATTTCCCAGGTCTTGACTCTTTTTATAGCACTTTAATTCAGGCTTCAACCACTTCCTAGTCAGATCAGGTGAAATCATTTTCCTTCCCATAGCCTCGGTGTATTTCACACCTAGTGAATCTTTTTTGAAAGATCTTATTTACCCATTTGACAGATCACAAGTAGGTAGAGAGGCAGGCAGAGAGAGGGGTGGGGGAGCAGGCTCCCCGCTGAGCAGAGAGCCCGATGTGGGGCTCCATCCCAGGACCCTGAAATCATGACCTGAGCCGAAGGCAGAGGCCTAAACCACTGAGCCACCCAGGAGCCCCCATATCTCGTAATTTTTAATCAACGTGCAAAAAGTATTGTACATATTTATGAAGTGCAAACAAATTCTGTGAAACCGTAGATGGACTTAAAGATACTATTATGTATCAAATATTGTAAAAATTAAGCAAGGAAATAGCAAACATAAAATAACCAAAGCATACAAACTTGGGTAGATACAATAGGTGTGATCATGTTCTACGTCATAAAGAGATGAGTTAATAGATAAATAGAAGTACCTAGACTTTTTAGACGTTAATAAAACTTTGCCTGTTATTTCTGAGCTATATAAAATATATGGTTTTCTAACAAAAACGCTTATCTTAAAAATATTTAAAAATAAATTTCAGGCTACTCATAAGGTTCTATTTACTTTTCCACTGAAGGAAAAGCTGGTTGTTGTAGTTGTAGTTGTAGTTGTTTGTTTGTTTTAGTCTCCTCCTAGTTTTTATTATTATAATGTGGAATGAGGAATGTTAGATTGAAAAGTGAATTATTTTATAGACAAAATTCATTACTTGATTCACTTCCTGGTACAGCAGATGGAACTCCTGAAAACATGCCCTTTTGCCTTACAGAAGAGTAACAGTTATGCTTACTTCTGAAACATGCTTGGTGGTGGCCCTAAATAGTGACACCATACTAAACATTTTGAATATTTGCAATTAATTTTTATAGTCATAGGGCTCCAAAAGGCACTGCTAGTCTCTTAGTAGGTATTTCAATAAAGCTAAAAGTTGCCTGACTGTTTAAAAATATTAACAAGGCACAAAACATGGCAGAAGTATTGTCCTCAGATATTATTTTTTTCCATATGCTCCTGATTCCAGACATGACAAGTTATTTTTTAAAATTTTTTTATAAAAGGTTTTATTTATTTCCTTGACAGAGATCACAAGTAGGCAGGGTCAGGCAGAGGGAGAGGGGGGAAGCAGGCTCCCTGATGAGCTGAGGGCCCGATGTGGGACTCGATCCAAGGATTCTGGGATCATGACCTGAGCCGAAGGCAGAGGCTTTAACCCACTGAGCCACCCAGGTGCCCCCATGACAAGTTATTTTTTTTTAAAGATTTTATTTATTTATTTGACAGAGAGAGAGATTACAAGTAGGCAGAGAGGCAGGCAAAGAGAGAGAGGAGGTAGCAGGCTCCCCGATGAGCAGAGAGCCCAATGTGGGGCTCCATCCCAGGACCCTGAGATCATGACCTGAGCTGAAGGCAGCGGCTTAACCCACAAGCCACCCAGGAACCCGACAAGTTATTTTTGATAGATATATATAGAATGTATTTTCCAGTTATAAGAAAAAAGGTTCTGCTCTTTTTAACCTTTTTTAAAAATTACATAATTTTTTTAAATTTAAATTTTATTTTTTAATGTTTTACCTTTCTTTTCTTTTTTTAAAAAAGATTTTATTTATTTATTTGACAGACAGAGATCACAAGTCGGCAGAGAGACAGGCAGAGAGAGAGGGAGAGAGAAGCAGGCTTCCTGCAGAGCAGAGAGCCCGATGCAGGGCTCAATTCCAGGACCCTGAGATCATGACCCGAGCCGAAGGCAGCAGCCCAAACCACTGAGCCACCCAGGCACCCCAATGTTTTACTTTTCAATATACTACTTAGAATATAAACCCTATTCCATTTTGTAAGAAGGTTACCATTTAAAATATGTTAATTTTCTCATTGTGTCTTCCCCTCTCATTGCTTTATTTTGAATAAAACATTTCACAATAAACATAACTGATGCTTTCCTTTTGATGGTCCCTCTGTTGGGCATATTGTATATGAGCCATGAGAATTAGTTTTACAACATTTATTCATGTTTGTTGATATGTTTTATCATAACTAATTTTCCCTCCCTTATCTAGATTCCCCAGCTTTCAGGCAGGTGGACACTTAATAAACCATACCCAAGGGATGTATCAAGTACTTCTTAGACATTCTCTCAGACCCTTGAGGTCTCATTTTGCCTAGGGATTTGCAATAGGTTCGGCCAGAGGCACCACTGTGACAACTGATGTCCATGGTCTATCTCCTGCTAAGCTCAAGAGGTCACTGGTTTCCAAGTTTATCTATACAATTAATGCACTCCATCAAGTTCTTTTTTTTTTTTAATATTAACAAACTTATTTTAAAGTTTATATGGAGAGGCAAAGACTCACAATAGTCAACATAGTGTTGAAGGAGAACAAAGACTGAGGACTGACTTCAAAGTTTACCATAACGATGGGGCGCCTGGTTGGCTCAGTGGGTTAAGTTTCTGCCTTTGGCTCAGGTCATGATCCCAGGGGCCTAGGATCAAGTCCCGTATTGGGCTCTCTGCTCAGCAGGGAGCCTGCTTCTCCTCATTTCTCTCTCTGTCTGTCTCTCTGCCTATTTGTGATCTCTCTCTCTGTCAAATAAATAAATAAAATCTTTCAAAAAAGTATACCATAACGATCATTGGAAGCAAGATATTGTAATACCACAGAAAGACTAGATTAAAGGAACAGAATATATATTATCAATTATATTTTATATTTAATATAAAAGCAAATCAATACAAGAGAGCAAAATACAACCTTTTAAACAAATGGTTCTGGAGTAATGGTGAAGCTAAATGTAAAAATATAAAATAAAAATAAAATAAATAATAAAATAAAATAAATCCAGGCAGATATCATACACTCTTCACAAAAATTAACTCAGATTAAATTATAAACCTAAACATGAAACATGTAGAAGGTAATATAGAAGAAAATTTAAATGACCTTGGTTTTGGAAATAACTTTAGCTACAAAAGCACAAGCACTGAATTTAAAAATGTCTACTCTGTGAAACAAGGCCAAGAGAATGAAAAGGCAAAGCACAGACTGTGAGAAAAAATTTGCAAAATACACATCTGGCAAAGGACAGTTAATCAAAAAGACACAAAGACCCCTTAAAACTCAACAATCGTGGAAAAACCTGATTAAAAATGAGCCAAAGACCTTAGCAGATACCTCACAAAAGAAAATATTACAGATGGCAAATAAGCATATAAAAAGATGCTTCACATCATATGTCATCAGGAAAATGCAAATTAAAACAAAAAAGAGACACCAGTACATACCCAGAATCCAGAACACTGACAACAGAACACGAAATGTTGGTGAGGATGTGGAGCAACAGGAATGTTCTTCCATGTCTATTGAGAATAAAGAATGGAAAACAACTTGGCAGTTTCTTACAAAACTAAACATATTCTTGCCAGATGATTCAGCAGTAGCAGTTCTTGGTATTTATCCAAAGAAGATGAAACCTATACCCACAAAGATGTCTATAGCAGTTTTATTCATTACTGACAAAAGCTTGGAAGCAACCAAGATATCCTTTCATAGGTGAAAGTTCAAATAAAGGGTAGTACATGCAAACAATGGAATCTTATTTAATGCTAGAGAAATGAATTACCAAGCCATGAAAAGATATGGATATAAATATTTAATAAATATTTGATTTTAGGCTTCTACCAGTCTATCAATAGTATTAGTATATTTTAACAGTGAATGCTCAGCATTCACGAATTTACCTAATAAAATATTTGGGGTTCAATATTTGAAATACTTCAACCTCTATGATTATATTCCTAATAATTTTGAATTGGGGTAAATAAACCTTAATTTTTTGTAACTTGTTTCTTATTGCAAAAGAGCTCAATGAAATTTTAGAAAATAAAAATTTACAAAAAAAAAAGTTTAGTTTACTATTGCCAAATAATTTAAAACTTTACCTTATATTCAAATACATATATTTTTCTAAATGGATTTATAGGCTACTAAAACCAAAAACTTTTAGTTATACTAGATTTCATATCATGCCATCAATGCCAGAAAGCCATCTGGCGATGACTTGTCTTAAATAGAGTTAAGATGGGTGTTATTACAATGCAAGATGGAAACAAAGATAGTATAACAATTGAGTGTTACATAACTTTTCTGTTTTGATCAAGTTACTAATCTACAAAAGGCTTTTATCGGTGACACACTTGGGAATTTAACAAAACTTTTAAACTAGCATGTGCGACTCATTCCTAGAAAACAACACAATCAATAACACTTTCTTTAGATGAAATCATGACTATTTCTCCATTTGAATAAAAAAGGGAGCAACCCCAATAAGTTTATTGAACATGAAAAGTTGAAATGCTATAATGCTCCTAAGGAATTAAATGGTCCAGTCATGAATTACAAAAAAAGGATATAAATTACCAAAGTGATTGTATAATTGGAATGTACAACTGCCCATTATCGTTCAATAGTGTAGGCTTGTACAAGAACTCTATAAAAGAACTCCACTTCTAAACCGTGGAAAATATGTTCCCTTTCCCCCTATATACAACTATTAAGCCATTCATTTAGCTTTTAAAATATCCACTTAATACAGGCTTTTTACTCATTTGCACAAATACCCAGGAAGTGAAGGAGGGTGTTATACAAATATTAAAGGAAAAGATTGCTCTAGGCAGAGCAAGTAAGTATATAGACTTTGTGTGAACAGCTGGTCTGTTACTTTTGAGGAAAAACAAGGAGGCCAATCAGGAGTTCATAGTGGTGGAGAGAGGAAGAACGTATTGATGTATGACCCTCTAGTACATTGAAACGTCTTCAGTTTTTATTTAATATGAAAGGGGAATATACCAAAAGACTTTCAACAGCAGAATAAAATCATCTGACTTGATTTTTAGGTTAAGTTGCTGTACCAAAATAAATTTGCAGGGAGAAAGGAGTGCAGTATGTGTGGAAGTGGGGTTATCCATCAAGTCAATAATTCAGGAACATATGATGGTGTTTTTAGCATACTGGGTGGTAATAGAAGTGGTGAGGTATGGTTTTTATTTTGTATCTATTTTGATGGTGAATATTCTGGTGAACAGGATGGGGTATGTGCAGGACAGACAATATCAACATTTATTTTACCTGCACAAACAGAAGGGTGGAGTCTTCATTCCCTGATATGGAGAGAATTCTGAGTTCAAATGTTCTTTCTGATTAAATGGCATAGGGATGATGAGGATTTAGTCAGACAGTGAAAGAGAGCAGTAAGCATAGTGTTAAGCGGTAAGACATTATAATACATTTGAACATCAAAAAAAGTTGTGTTGGATCACCCGTTTATGTGAGTAAATAAATAAATAAAGCTTCCTGGGGTTCTGATAGAGGTAAAGAAGACTACTATATGATCCAAAGGGGCACGTGCACCAAATGTTGATAGCAGCAATATCCACAATAGCCAAACTATGGAAAGAACCTAGATGCCCATCAACAAATGAATGGTATATATTTCAAATTCAAGTCAGAGATGAAAGAAACATCTGGACTCTGTCCTCAGGTACAGGCAGTATTCTGAACTGAGGCTAGAACCAGAGACCATTCTAATGAAAGGCCTCCACAGGTGGGCTCCGACTCAGTTTCCTGTATGTATATTCATTCATGAAATCGCTCTGCGGGTCAACATGCAGAACAAAACCATTTAATAAAAGTGACAATGAGGAGAGGAAAGGGAGGCCAGAAGGCTTGTGAATGTGGAGAGAGGAGGAGCCAGGGGAGGAGGGGGGAGAGGGGGCGGAAAAACTGAGAATCCCTCCCTGTGCTCCTTGCTGCCAGGGAGGTCTGAGGGACTAGTTTCTACCTGGGATCCCAAGTCCAGTACAAAAGTGGCGGGGCCACAGCTCGGGATGAGGGAAGGGGGTCCTCGGCACACGCGCGTGAAGATGCCAAACGAAGGGGGCTATTGCGCTCGCTGCGGGGGGCACCTCGCCTGGCTCCATCCCCGGCCCGACCCCGTGGGGACCCGGGTGTGGCGCGTCGTCCGGGGTGGTCCCGCTGCCCCGGGGGTCGCGGGAGGCTGGGTCCCGACACCCCCGCGAGCTCGCGGCCCGCGCTTTCTGCTCCAGGTGAGGGCGCAGCGCGGTGTCACTTTACCTGCTCGCAGAGGGTCGTCCTGAGAAGCCATGGGGCAGGGCGGGGCAGCGGGCCGTGGGAGCGGGACAGTGCGGCCTCAGGAGCTGGGCTGGAGCGCGGGAGTGCGGGTGTCCTGCAGTGCGGACTGGGCTGCAGCAGAGCACAGCGGAGCTGCGCCCCTCCTCCGCCAGCTCCTCCACCTCCTCTCAGACTCTCCGCTGCGTCCTCCTCCGCGAGCTCACTCCCGGATTCTGCAATTAGCAAAGCCCCTTCTCCGGACCGCCCACACCCTCGCCCACCTCCCCCTCCGTCCTGAGGCGCGGGCCAGGGGCACGGGCACCGGGAAAGCCCGGGGGGCTTGCGAGGGTGGCCAGCGCCAGCGCTGAGCGGCCTCCTAGCCTGGCTCCCCGAGCGGGTGTCCACCTGCTGCCTGGCTGCAAAAAGATCATCAGCCCTAAACCCCGGCTGCACTCTCGGGTCACTTCGCTGGCTTCCTGATTGTGCCCAAAGCCGGGAACCAGCTTCCCCAGCACAGGCCTGAGCTGAGATGCTTGCCCGCGATCTGTTTAAGCAGTCTCCTCCTCTCCAGGCAGGGTCCGCCATTGCATGATGGCATCCACGAATCACTTAGACCTGGATGTTTTGGTTTTTTGTTTCTTTTTTGGTTATTGGTTATTACATGACCTCCATGGTAGGGGATCCACAAAGGGAGTGAAAAGAGGACGCCTGATGCATACGCATATGGCCATTCTAGAAAAAGAGCTTGAGGTTCTCTGGGAAGCGCGGCATTGGTCCTTGCACTATGGTTTTGCTGCATCAAATAGTTCCTTCCTCTTCAAATATAAATATATAAATATATTGATCAAGTCACTCGCATGTCTTAGGAGAATGTCATACCTTTAGTAGCAAACTTGAAATCTTGGACATTGGTTTTGATTTTTGTTTTGGTTTGATTTGGTTCGGTTTTTGTAATTTTAAAAATCCCTCCAGCCCTTGGCTCTGTCTGACCTGAGTGCTTTCTGCTGTTTCTGCAACAAAACTGTCAGGGCAGCGAAAACTCTCATTGTATACAGTGGCGCCCCCTTCTGAACACTTTGTTAATAAAAAGCTTTTTTTTTTTTTTTGGCTATTGTAAATGTGAAACAACAATGAGGTATTTCAAAGAGGTGAACCACACCCTTTCTCTAAGGGTGGGGTAAGGGTTACTCAAAAAGGAACTTGACAAGGCTTTTAAAGATACCGACAATCATTATAACATAACGTGACTGATTGTTACCGTGCTCTTAACTGGGCAAAGACTTGTTGGCTTCCAAGAAAGACGAACATAGTTGAGATGGTTCTAGCGGCCTTCTAGCACAGGGTCTCATGAGGCAGGGATTCTAGCCACGGGCTGTGCAAGGCATGAGGACTGCTAGTGATTCTATTTTTTCCTCTGCAGAATGGGTCTTTCTACATTCCAGGTCCTTTCTACCCCAATAAATAATGCGGCGATTCTCTCAGTGAGTTGTACTTTTGGTTTAAACAGCCAACTGTCTCTTAAAAAGGACTTTTGTTTAAAGTCCTTTAAAAAAAAGCCCTTTCAAAAAAATTTTTTTTAATTTTTATTTTTAAATCGCATATGTTTACTCTGATCCTGGAACTTTGTCATTTTGACCTTCTCTGCTGATTAAAATATTCTTCATCATCAGCACCTACTGCTCTCCTCTCCTGGTGGTCTCTCCGGAAGGGGTCTTCTCTAGCTCTTCTAGCAGAGGATGGACACTTCCCCTCTACCCCTGTTACCGGACCAACCTTACCTATCCTGCAGGGTCAGGTCGGCCTGGCCTTTTATCTGTTGTTCTCTTCTGAGTGGTTAGATTTCATAGACACCGTGGTTTGCTTTTGTCAGGATTTACCCTGGACTATCAAAACCCTTTTCTTGTGCCAGTGAAGCCTAAGAAACAGTCCTGATGAGAGAACCAGGAACTCGAACAGATCATATTTATCCTGAAGGTTCCGTCCAAAATGAAGAATACATTTCTGAGGAGCCTCAAGATCTCTCAGAAGGAAAGTTTCACCAACTCTGTCATGTAGGGGCATCAATTCTGATTCTGTGTCAATTTTCATACTTTCCCAGCTAGTAATTCTCTACCTCAAAAAGCCCACTCTCAACCGTTTCCTCTCTCAAAGGCAGTTGCTCTTAGAGTCTGCACATGGCACTTGGGGCCTGCTGGTCGTTGACTCCTGCTCTCTGTACCTTGGGTCTACCAGCTGCGGGGCATCAAGATGAGAACGTCTCTTGTTCTAAGACTTAATATAGTTTGGGGCACATGGTAAGCTATAATCACTTTTTTAGTTGATCCAAGTGTTCGACCTTTCTTAATTATTCTAGTACCACAGTTTACTTGTTCTAAGATTTGTCCTCCCCCCTCATTCTAATATCTCTTGCACTTGATGACATATCCTAGTTTAACTGACAGCATTTCTCTTTCTTAGTCGAACATAAACTATAGTGCATCTTACCCTTGATGAAAGCTAGGATGCAATTAAATACCCTATTTATGGTTACGATTCTGATATTTGAAATCCTCCGGTAGCTCCCTGTGCCCCCACAGTGTAGTACCTCACCTCCTCGGCATAGTATACAAACCATCTCACCCCCAGAGTTAACCCCGGGGCCTAGTCTCCATCCCCAGGTGATGCTGCCATATCAGCTGTCCATTGTCATGAACTTGCTGTAGTTTCCCGAATGCACTGTGCTGCCTCCTGGCACTTTGAAACTTGACACACTCATCCTCATTCTTTGCTTTGCCCTTGTCTATCACCTCCCCTCAAAATCTGTTCCTAAGTGCCTTTTCCCAGCTCCAACCTACCCTTGGCAGTCTTTTATCTCCCTGTGGTAAAACCTGTCACACTGCACCATGGACATGCCCGTTGTCCCCCTGAGAAGAAAAAAGGGACAGTGAGGGCCCGCCAGCATTTGCAGCTCCAGTGAAGAGCCCCATGCCTGGCTTGCAGGAAATGCCAGATCATGAAGACAAACGGAGATCATCCTCTGGCTAAAACCAGCTCTTCTTTGCCTACCGCAGGATTGGATCAATAAAGAGCAGCCAGTTATTACTGCTGTTTTTCTAGGGATTTTTTACCCATATATTTCCCAGGTCTTGACTCTTTTTATAGCACTTTAATTCAGGCTTCAACCACTTCCTAGTCAGATCAGGTGAAATCATTTTCCTTCCCATAGCCTCGGTGTATTTCACACCTAGTGAATCTTTTTTGAAAGATCTTATTTACCCATTTGACAGATCACAAGTAGGTAGAGAGGCAGGCAGAGAGAGGGGTGGGGGAGCAGGCTCCCCGCTGAGCAGAGAGCCCGATGTGGGGCTCCATCCCAGGACCCTGAAATCATGACCTGAGCCGAAGGCAGAGGCCTAAACCACTGAGCCACCCAGGAGCCCCCATATCTCGTAATTTTTAATCAACGTGCAAAAAGTATTGTACATATTTATGAAGTGCAAACAAATTCTGTGAAACCGTAGATGGACTTAAAGATACTATTATGTATCAAATATTGTAAAAATTAAGCAAGGAAATAGCAAACATAAAATAACCAAAGCATACAAACTTGGGTAGATACAATAGGTGTGATCATGTTCTACTTCATAAAGAGATGAGTTAATAGATAAATAGAAGTACCTAGACTTTTTAGACGTTAATAAAACTTTGCCTGTTATTTCTGAGCTATATAAAATATATGGTTTTCTAACAAAAACGCTTATCTTAAAAATATTTAAAAATAAATTTCAGGCTACTCATAAGGTTCTATTTACTTTTCCACTGAAGGAAAAGCTGGTTGTTGTAGTTGTAGTTGTAGTTGTTTGTTTGTTTTAGTCTCCTCCTAGTTTTTATTATTATAATGTGGAATGAGGAATGTTAGATTGAAAAGTGAATTATTTTATAGACAAAATTCATTACTTGATTCACTTCCTGGTACAGCAGATGGAACTCCTGAAAACATGCCCTTTTGCCTTACAGAAGAGTAACAGTTATGCTTACTTCTGAAACATGCTTGGTGGTGGCCCTAAATAGTGACACCATACTAAACATTTTGAATATTTGCAATTAATTTTTATAGTCATAGGGCTCCAAAAGGCACTGCTAGTCTCTTAGTAGGTATTTCAATAAAGCTAAAAGTTGCCTGACTGTTTAAAAATATTAACAAGGCACAAAACATGGCAGAAGTATTGTCCTCAGATATTATTTTTTTCCATATGCTCCTGATTCCAGACATGACAAGTTATTTTTTAAAATTTTTTTATAAAAGGTTTTATTTATTTCCTTGACAGAGATCACAAGTAGGCAGGGTCAGGCAGAGGGAGAGGGGGGAAGCAGGCTCCCTGATGAGCTGAGGGCCCGATGTGGGACTCGATCCAAGGATTCTGGGATCATGACCTGAGCCGAAGGCAGAGGCTTTAACCCACTGAGCCACCCAGGTGCCCCCATGACAAGTTATTTTTTTTTAAAGATTTTATTTATTTATTTGACAGAGAGAGAGATTACAAGTAGGCAGAGAGGCAGGCAAAGAGAGAGAGGAGGTAGCAGGCTCCCCGATGAGCAGAGAGCCCAATGTGGGGCTCCATCCCAGGACCCTGAGATCATGACCTGAGCTGAAGGCAGCGGCTTAACCCACAAGCCACCCAGGAACCCGACAAGTTATTTTTGATAGATATATATAGAATGTATTTTCCAGTTATAAGAAAAAAGGTTCTGCTCTTTTTAACCTTTTTTAAAAATTACATAATTTTTTTAAATTTAAATTTTATTTTTTAATGTTTTACCTTTCTTTTCTTTTTTTAAAAAAGATTTTATTTATTTATTTGACAGACAGAGATCACAAGTCGGCAGAGAGACAGGCAGAGAGAGAGGGAGAGAGAAGCAGGCTTCCTGCAGAGCAGAGAGCCCGATGCAGGGCTCAATTCCAGGACCCTGAGATCATGACCCGAGCCGAAGGCAGCAGCCCAAACCACTGAGCCACCCAGGCACCCCAATGTTTTACTTTTCAATATACTACTTAGAATATAAACCCTATTCCATTTTGTAAGAAGGTTACCATTTAAAATATGTTAATTTTCTCATTGTGTCTTCCCCTCTCATTGCTTTATTTTGAATAAAACATTTCACAATAAACATAACTGATGCTTTCCTTTTGATGGTCCCTCTGTTGGGCATATTGTATATGAGCCATGAGAATTAGTTTTACAACATTTATTCATGTTTGTTGATATGTTTTATCATAACTAATTTTCCCTCCCTTATCTAGATTCCCCAGCTTTCAGGCAGGTGGACACTTAATAAACCATACCCAAGGGATGTATCAAGTACTTCTTAGACATTCTCTCAGACCCTTGAGGTCTCATTTTGCCTAGGGATTTGCAATAGGTTCGGCCAGAGGCACCACTGTGACAACTGATGTCCATGGTCTATCTCCTGCTAAGCTCAAGAGGTCACTGGTTTCCAAGTTTATCTATACAATTAATGCACTCCATCAAGTTCTTTTTTTTTTTTAATATTAACAAACTTATTTTAAAGTTTATATGGAGAGGCAAAGACTCACAATAGTCAACATAGTGTTGAAGGAGAACAAAGACTGAGGACTGACTTCAAAGTTTACCATAACGATGGGGCGCCTGGTTGGCTCAGTGGGTTAAGTTTCTGCCTTTGGCTCAGGTCATGATCCCAGGGGCCTAGGATCAAGTCCCGTATTGGGCTCTCTGCTCAGCAGGGAGCCTGCTTCTCCTCATTTCTCTCTCTGTCTGTCTCTCTGCCTATTTGTGATCTCTCTCTCTGTCAAATAAATAAATAAAATCTTTCAAAAAAGTATACCATAACGATCATTGGAAGCAAGATATTGTAATACCACAGAAAGACTAGATTAAAGGAACAGAATATATATTATCAATTATATTTTATATTTAATATAAAAGCAAATCAATACAAGAGAGCAAAATACAACCTTTTAAACAAATGGTTCTGGAGTAATGGTGAAGCTAAATGTAAAAATATAAAATAAAAATAAAATAAATAATAAAATAAAATAAATCCAGGCAGATATCATACACTCTTCACAAAAATTAACTCAGATTAAATTATAAACCTAAACATGAAACATGTAGAAGGTAATATAGAAGAAAATTTAAATGACCTTGGTTTTGGAAATAACTTTAGCTACAAAAGCACAAGCACTGAATTTAAAAATGTCTACTCTGTGAAACAAGGCCAAGAGAATGAAAAGGCAAAGCACAGACTGTGAGAAAAAATTTGCAAAATACACATCTGGCAAAGGACAGTTAATCAAAAAGACACAAAGACCCCTTAAAACTCAACAATCGTGGAAAAACCTGATTAAAAATGAGCCAAAGACCTTAGCAGATACCTCACAAAAGAAAATATTACAGATGGCAAATAAGCATATAAAAAGATGCTTCACATCATATGTCATCAGGAAAATGCAAATTAAAACAAAAAAGAGACACCAGTACATACCCAGAATCCAGAACACTGACAACAGAACACGAAATGTTGGTGAGGATGTGGAGCAACAGGAATGTTCTTCCATGTCTATTGAGAATAAAGAATGGAAAACAACTTGGCAGTTTCTTACAAAACTAAACATATTCTTGCCAGATGATTCAGCAGTAGCAGTTCTTGGTATTTATCCAAAGAAGATGAAACCTATACCCACAAAGATGTCTATAGCAGTTTTATTCATTACTGACAAAAGCTTGGAAGCAACCAAGATATCCTTTCATAGGTGAAAGTTCAAATAAAGGGTAGTACATGCAAACAATGGAATCTTATTTAATGCTAGAGAAATGAATTCCCAAGCCATGAAAAGATATGGATATAAATATTTAATAAATATTTGATTTTAGGCTTCTACCAGTCTATCAATAGTATTAGTATATTTTAACAGTGAATGCTCAGCATTCACGAATTTACCTAATAAAATATTTGGGGTTCAATATTTGAAATACTTCAACCTCTATGATTATATTCCTAATAATTTTGAATTGGGGTAAATAAACCTTAATTTTTTGTAACTTGTTTCTTATTGCAAAAGAGCTCAATGAAATTTTAGAAAATAAAAATTTACAAAAAAAAAAGTTTAGTTT